>NC_079456.1:35676412-35786412 GCF_903798145.1 Danio aesculapii
ATTTTATTTTCATTGTCTGTATATATATATATATATATTACATTATTTTTTATTTTAATTGTAATTTCATTTTCTAATAAGAAAAATGTAATTTTAATATTATTAATAAACACAATAATAATAATAATAATAATAATAACAATGATAATAATATTAACAACAACAACAACAACAACAGCAATAATAATACGTTCCCGTGTGTTTTATATATTGTGGTCTTATTTAATCAATTTGAGGCTATTGACTGTTTGAATATATATATATATAATTAAATATTTAAAAATAAATAATTTTTGATGATTTTTAGGGATATTCATATATATTTATTTTATTTTTTTTTAAATGCTGACTGAATAGCAAACCAAAAAAGTTTGTTAATTAATGGTAATGAAAAAGGCTTGGTTGTGCTGCATTTTGTTTGTTTGAGTGGTTTAAAAAATGTCAAAGAATATTTTTAAAAAGCATTACAATACACATAATTAGCTACATGTGGGATTCGTTGTAACATAAAATTTTAATGAATATAATAACTAATGATCTCAAAACCTTTTCCCTGTATGAGTGATTATGTTTGGATTTATAAATGGTTCCGCTAAATATTCTTTCATACACATGCTGGAAATAAACCGAGAGCAATAGGAGAACGAATTTTGTGTATATTTGTAAGTGTTTGTTTGTATGTATGTTGAGGTATACATGTATGTATAAATTTATATATATATATATATATATATATATATATATATATATATATATATATATACTGTTTTATACAACAGTTCGGTCTGGTTCTTGAATCTGATTGGCTGTTACCCGTGCAATGTTGTTACAATAACAACACTCGACCAGCATCTTCACCTTTCACCCTTGTTTTACTCTGCCCACATACAGCAACAAGCAGAGGACACTACAGTTTGACAAATATTGCTGCTGTTGGACAGCATAATGTATGTATGTATATATATATATATATATATATATATATATATATATATATATATATATATATATATATATATATATATACATTTATACATATATACATATATATATATATATATATATGTGTGTGTGTGTGTGTGTGTGTGTGTGTGTGTGTTTACTCTAGATCTCATCAATATCTCAAACTATGGTCTGACTTTGCAGTTAGATTTTTTTTGTCTGTGCTTTGTTTAACAGAAAATATACATAGCAATCAATGCGCAACAGTTGCACGTTTTTGCTCTGTGTTTTATAGAGCCATCAGCATCCGCAATCAGAATCAAACAATATGGTTTCCAGGTTTACAGTTTGAGGCGAGAGTTTGAGGGCCCTGGAGCCATAATGAGGGTGATGTTTGGGGCTCATTGAGACGTTCTGCTCTCTTCATTGCAGTGGAGCAGCAGCAGCTTCAGCTCTGTTTGTTTACTCTGTGTTTTGGGCTCCACAGGTGGTTAATGTGGCCTTAACAGCAGATCCTGCACTCCACAGAGACTGACTTATCTCTCAAACACCAGGGGCTGCTCGCAGATACACACGCACACACATATGCGCACACACACACAAATGAGTTTGTTTTTTGTGAATTGTGGGGACATTCCAAAGGTTTCCATTGTTTTTATAGTATACAAATGGTATTTTTCTATACACGTTCATCAAGTTTTGTTTTCTGAGGTCATTTATTATACTAGAAAAAGGCCCACGGTGGCTTCTCCTATCGCAGAAAACTATATTCCAGTTTTGTGCACGGGTTTAACTTGCATCTTTGGATGGAAACAAAGCTAGTAATGGGCAGCACGGTGAAAAGAAAACAAATGAATGAATGAAATTGGTCATTCTGATGTTTGTTCTTTCTTCCATCGGACAGCATGCTTACAACGACTTTATGGTATAGATCACGATTAACACGTTATTATCATTTAATATATAATGAATCAGTTCTGACAGAGGTAACGCATGCTGAACTAATCCAATCTGGGACGCACAGCTGCGCTCAAAGATCTCAACAAAGGTCTGCTTGTTGCACCACTGTCAGTGCAGGACGCCATTCTGGATGGATCAGTCAAGGAGAGCTGGCTTTCTTTACGGGGATGGGGGGTTGAAAAACACCATGGACTTTAATCCTTCTTGACGTCCTGGACAAATTATGGCAGGGCCTTCAACAAAGTCAGAATGGAGAGAAGAGATTCCTGTTGTTCGATGATGTTAGGTGTGATTTCACTAAGTGGGAGATGTTTCTGGATCAACATCTGTGTTGGTCCTGGAACAACATCCCAATCAGCCAATCAGATTTAAGGGAAAAGTTTACCGTTTATGATAAGTTCAGGCTTACAGTTAGGGTTATGAGCTTCTACAGCATTGTTATCTAACTATTGTTCTACTTTAATATTGGGAATAACTGATGTGATTGAAGTTTTCATATTGATCATACGCTTACTGGCCACTTTATTAGGTACATCTGTCTAACTGCTTGTTAATGCAATTTTCTAATCAGCCAATCACATGGCAGCAACTCAGTACATTTAGGCGTGTAGACATGATCAAGACGATCTGCTGCAGTTCAAACCGAGCATCAGAATGGGGAAGAAAGGTGATTTAGGTGACTTTGAACGTGGCATGGTTGTTGGTGCCAGACGGGCTGCTCTGAGTATTTTAGAAACTGCTGATCTAGGAAAGGCAAGGCAAGTTTATTTCTATTGCACATTTCATACACAGTGGCAATTCAAAGTGCTTTACATAAACAGGAATAAAAGATGTAAAAAAGTAAAAAAATGTAAAGACAAGTAAACAAATAATAAAAATTATTAAAAACAGATTAAAATGTGTTAAAACAGATTATAAGAGAATGAAAAAGAAAGAAAGATTTGAGTATGCCTAATGTTGGAGCACAGCTGATCATTTCTGGAAGTAGCTGAAGGCAGATTCACCCTGCTTTGACTAAACTTTCGGAATTTCTAGTTTTTATGATCCTAATCATCTGAGTGATCTGTTAGGTTTGTGTTCAGTGAGCATATCTGTAATGTATTGAGGTCCTTGGCTATTTCGTGATTTACAGACAAGTAATAATACTTTAAAATCTATTCTGAATGTGACTGGGAGCCAGTGTAAAGACCTGAGGACAGGTGTGATGTGCTCTGATTTTCTGGTTCTGGTCAGAATCCTGGCCGCAGCGTTCTGGATGAGCTGCAACTGTCTGACTGTCTTTTTGGGAAGGCCAGTGAGGAGGCCGTTACAGTAATCCACCCTGCTGCTGATAAAAACATGAACAAGTTTCTTCACTGGAAACAAAGCATCTGATTCTTGCAATGTTTTGAGATGATAGTAGGCTGGTTTACTAACTGCTTTGACATGACTATTGAAACTCAGATCTGACTCCAGAGTCACACCAAGATTCTTGACCTTATTTTTGTTGTTTGACCTTTAGAGCTAAGGTACGCATTCACCTTGAGAACCTCATCTCTGTTCCCAAACGCAATGACTTCAGTTTTCTCTTTGTTTAACGGAAGAAAGTTTTGCCACATCCAACTGTTCATTTCATCAATGCATTGGCAGAGGGTGTCAATAGGCCTGTAGTCAGTAGGCAGCAAGACTAAGTAGATCTGAGTGTCATCAGCATAGCTGTGGTAAGAGATTTGATTCTCATTATTTACTGAGATATTCATACACAACCATCTCTAGGGTTTACAAAGAATTGTCTGGAAAAGAGAATATATCCAGCGAGCAGCAGTTCTGTGGGCGCAAATGCCTTGTTGATGCCAGAGGAGAATGGCCAGACTGGTTCCAGCTGATAGAAAGGCAACAGTAACTCAAATAAGCACTCTTTACAACCGAGGTCTGCAGAAGAGCATCTCTGAACACACAACACAACCAACCTTGAGGCAGATGGGCTACAGCAGCAAGACCACACCGGGTGCCACTCCTGTCAGCTAAGAACAGGAAAATTCACACAGGCTCACCGAAATTGGACAATAGAAGATTGTAAAAATATTGCCTGGTCTTTTTTTCTGCTCCGACATTTGGATGGGAGGGTCAGAATTTGGTGTCAACAACATAAAAGCATAGATCCATCCTGCCTTGTATCAACAGTTCAGGCTGGTGGTGGTGGGATATTTTCTTGGCACACTTAGTATCAATTGAGAATCGTGTCAACGCCACTGCCTACAGCTGACCATGTCCATCCCTTTATGACCACAGTGTACCCATCTTCCTGGCTACTTCCGGCAGGATAGCGCACCATGTCATAAAGCGTGAATCATCTCAGACTGGTTTCTTGAACATCTGGATCTGCATCCCTACTGCAGTCAGATGCCGACTTGCGGTGCCAGTGTGCGTACACTGATATTAACCTATGTTTTTCATGGCGTTGCGTGGTGTGCGACCCCTTCACGATGGTCTTGCTGCAGACAGTTACAACCCTTTTTGCATCCGTGTTGAAACTCACACTGCTAGCGATCGAAGATTTATGTTAATTTGGCAAGCTGAAGGCATTCTGTACTGCACAGGAGACACGGAGGAGATTGATGGACAATGGTCTACAGCCAATCAGGGCGCTGTAAATAAAAAGCAGGTCTAATTGCACACGAAAAAAAATCTGCGAAACTGCAAGACCACGAATGGTGAACTGCGTTATAGCGAGGGACCACTGTATTATATTTCCGAGCAGAAATGAGGATCAACAACGAAGTTAATCTAGGATCTCATCCATTCTTGCCAAAATCACACCCACCTTTGATGACATGGGAAACCGAAGACAATTTAATATCTCCAACACCTTCTGGAAAACAGGTTAGACTGAATCAATGGCAAGTATATAGCTTACTCCAATATACACATCCATCCGTTACGGTAAATACAGAAGTGAAGACATGACGAGAATTAATAAAGAGCATGCTTTATCGTCCCCTCTTGGACGCAGTCAGAAACCCTAATGAAACACTACATGAAATATAGCGACCTGCGAGCAACAGATGACCGCTGGAAAAACAATTGAAGCCCTTTAATGATGCTGATATATCATGCTAGCTTGCTAATTTCCCTGATGGCGCAGTGCTGGATGTACAGTATTTTCTTACTGATCCATCAGGGAGATTTGTAAAAGCTGTTTGATATATTCACAAACGTCTTTTAATTTGTGTAGAAATAACTTTATGATGTGCAAAACAATTTGACACAAACAGAGATTGATGTTGAGTGCCGCTAATAAATCAATAATAATCCTGAAAACACCATGGATAATCAGATTAGTACATCTTAGTTTTTAAATGAAATATAGGAAGTGTAATTGCAGTCAAAGTGTCTCCTGCTTCCTCCATTTTGGATCTAGGCAAATACATCATACTAGCATGCTAATTCACCTGATGGTGCGGCATGTAGAAACTAACAGAGACTAAATTAGCATGCCGCTAAGCTAATAAAACAGTAATCTGCATAATAATGGAGCAGACACCTGTGTAACTGATAATCACATGCTTTTATTGTACAAAACAGCTTACATATTAAATATATAGTGTTATTGGAATCGAAGTGTCTCCTACTTCCACCATTTTGAATCTAGACAGATACATCACACTAGCATACTAATTCCCCTGATGGTGAGTTATGTATTTTCTTTTTTTACGTTTTATGTATTTTTAAAAGCCGTTTTAAATTTTTGTAGGATCTTGTCCCTACTGAAAAAAAACAGCTTACAACAGCCTAGGCTGGTTGGCTGGTTTTAGCTGGTTGACCAGGCTGGTTTTAGAGGGGTTTTGGCCACTTCCAGACTGGTTTCCAGCCATTTCCAGCCTGGTTTAAGCTGGACATAGCTGGTTTTGACTGGGCTCCCAGCCTTACTAGGCTGGTCAAGCTGGTTTTAGCTGGTCATCTCCCAGCCTGACCAGCTAGGACCAGGCTGGAAATGGCTGGAAACCAGCCTGGAAGTGGCCAAAACCCCTCTAAAACCAGCCTGGTCAACCAGCTAAAACCAGCCAACCAGCCTAGGCTTGTTTAAGCTTTTTTTTCAGCAGGGGCACAAACTATAATGATGTCCCCAAGAGATTAACTTGAACAAACTGATGTTAGCAAGCTGCTAAGCTAGTAAAACAATAACAACACCTCAGATGCTAGCGTAACTGATAATCACATTCTTTAGTACAAATCAGCATTACAATTAAACATGAAGTGTAATTGGAAAGTGTCTCCTATGTCCACCATTTTGGATCTAGGCAGATAAATCATACTAGCATGCTAATTCCCCCGATGCTGCGGCATGTATTTTCTTTTTTTCTTTGATGTTCTGGGTGTATTTTAATATATTGTAGGATCTTGATCAAACAATAGTGGTTTAAGAGACTGATGTTAGCATGCTGCTAAGCTAATAAAACAACAACTCAGACACTAGCATAACTGATAAACAATTATTTTATTAGCACAAATCAGCATTGGATTTAAAGTGTAATTGCAATCAAGGTGTCTCCTGTGTCCACCATTTTGGATCTAGGCAGATACATCATACTAGCGCATGCTAATTTCCCCTAATGGTGCACTGTGTATTTTCTTGCCTGGTCTTTAGTGTCGGTGAAAGAGTTTGCTATCAACCCCTGCAAACTGCACACATGAGCACACAAACACCCCCCCCCCCCCCCCCCCCCCCCCCCCATTCTTTCAGAAAGCCTTTCCCAATTATGAGACACAATGTGTCATGTTTTTTATGTATTGGATATATTCATGAAGGCCATTCAACATTTTGTAGGATCTTGTTCAAACAATAATGATGTCCCCAACAGATTGACTTCAACAGAGACTATTGTTATTATGCTGCTAAGTTAATAAAACAATAACACATCTGACACTAGCGTACCTGAAAAATCAGCATCCAAAATGAAAGCGTAATTGCAATCAAAGTGCCTCCTGCTTCCACCATTTTGGATCTAGGCAGATACATCACACTAGCTTGCTAATTCCCTTGATGGTGTTGCATGTTGTTTTATGTTTTTAATGTATTTTAACATATTATAGGATCTTTTTCAAACAATAGTGATGTCTCTAAGAGATTGACTTCAATAAAGACTGATGTTCACTGCTGAAAAATCCAGCTTGCAACCTAGGATGGTTGGCTGGTTTTAACTGGTTGACCAGCCTGGTTTTAGAGGGGTTTTGGCCATTTCCAGGCTGGTTTCTAGTCATTTTCAGCCTGGTCTTAGCCGGTCAGGCTGGGAGATGACCAGGTAAAACCAGCTTGACCAACCTAGGCAGGCTGGAAGCCCGCCACCCAAAACCAGCTATGTCCAGCTTAAAGCAGGCTGGTCAAGTTGATTTTAGCTGGTCATTTTCCAGCCTGACCAGCTAAGACCAGGCTGGAAACCAGCCTGGAAGTGGCCAAAACCCCTCCAAAACCAGGCTGGTCAAACAGCTAAAACCAGCCAACCAGCTTAGGCTGATTTAAGCTGGAGGGTTAGCATGGTGCTAAGCTAATAAAACAATAATAACACCTCAGACACTAACGTAAACAAATGCTTTTATTTTTACAAATCAGCATTACAATGAAAGTGCAATTGCAACCAAAGTGTCTTCTACGTCCACCATTTTGGATCTAGGCAGATAAATCATACTAGTATGCTAATTCTTCTGATGCTGCGGCGTGTATTTTCTATTTTTTTAAATGTTTTGGATGCATTTTAACATATTGTAGGATTTAGTGCAAATAATAATGATGTCCCTAAGAGATTGACTCCAATAGAGACTGATGTTAGCATGCTGCTAAGCTAATAAAACAATAATAACACCTAGCGTAACTGCTTTTATTTGTACAAATCATCATCAAAATGAAAGCGTATTTCCAATCAAGGTATCTCCTGCTTCCACCATTTTGGATCTAGGCAGATACATCATACTAGCATGGTAATTCCCCCTAATGGCACACACTGTGTATTTTCTGCCTGGTCTTTAGCGTCCGCAAAACACGGTTGGCTGTCAACCCCTGCGAACTGCACACATGAGCACCCCCCCCCCCCATTCTTTCAGAAAGCCTTTCCCAATTAAACACAGCGGCGATGGGCTGGTAATTAGCGCTTCCCGTCAGTTTCTGTCCGCATGTTGCTTAGGCCTGATGCTAAACGGCACACTATTTGTCCAACAATTATGTCAGGTCCCCGTGTCGCGGCACAGACGTGACCAATTAGCTGAACCTCTGCACCGAGCGAGAGCAAGAAAAAAGGGGATTAGAGCGCTGGAGATGGAAGAGGATGAAAACAGGCCGAGGAGGAGGCGAATCTAATGGGAATAAGAGAAAAGAAACACAGGGAAAGGCTTTAGCCGGGAGGGAGGTGAAAGACTCGGTTACTTTCTACATTTTTTTTTTTTATTCTGAGGCTGTACTGATCATTTCTTTAACCAAAACATGGTGCACAATATTCATCAAAGGGCGCTGGGGCTATTAAAACCGCCTGTGAAGCCTGCATAATGCATTATGAAGGTTGATGTAACGCATCGCCATGTATCTGTTCAAGTCTTTAATATGTCTTGTAATCATTTTGTAGGTTCTTGTGTGAACTATAATGATGTGCACAAGAGACTGATTTCAGCACAGATTGACGTTTAGTATGTCGCTAAGCTAATAAAACTATGATTAGCATAATATTGCAGCAGACAGCTATATAATTCATAAGCGCATTGGTGCCCGTTGCACTGTACGAAAATATATTGCTGCCTAAAAATTTTTTGTTCAATCAAATTAACTTCACATCAGTCAAACTGATTAAAATATTAGGTTAAACTTGTGAAACTAAAGATATATAGTTGAAACCTTATTTTTTTAACAGTGTAGGATTGTAATTATACATGTATAATCCTTTGTGGCATAGATTCAACAAGGTACTGGAAATATTACTCAGAGTTTTGCTTCATATTGACATGATAGCATCACACAGTTGCTGCAGATTCGTCAGCTGCATGATGGATCCATGCTTCCATGTTGTTGACGCCAAATTCTGACTCGACCATCTGAATGTGGCAGCAGAAATGGAGACTCATCAGACCAGGCAACGTTTCTCCAATCTTCTATTGTCCAGTTTTGGTGAGCCTGTGTGAATTGTAGCCTCAGTTTCCAGTTCTTAGCTGACAGGAGTGGCACCCGGTGTGGTCTTCTGCTGCTGTAGCCCATCCGCCTCAAGGTTGGACGTGTTGTGTGTTCAGAGATGCTCTTCTGCAGACCTCGGTTGTAACGAGTGCTTATTTGAGTTACTGTTGCCAGCTGGAACCAGTCTGGCCATTCTCCTCTGACCTCTGGCATCAACAAGGCATTTGCGCCCACAGCTCACTGGATATTTCCTCTTTTTCAGTCCATTCTCTTTAAACCCTAGAGATGGCTGTGCGTGAAAATCCCAGTAGATCAGCAGTTTCTGAAATACTCAGACCAGCCCGTCTCGCACCAACAACCATGCCATATACAAAGTCCCTTAAATCCCCTTTATTCCCCATTCTGATGCTCAGTTTGAACTGCAGCAGATAGTCTTGACCATGTCTACATGCCTAAATGCATTGAGTTGCTGCCATGTGATTGGCTAATTAGAAATTTGCGCTAACAAGCAGTTGGACAGGTGTACCTAATAAAGTGGCCGGTGATGGTGGGTTTGAATAATATGTTTATATTTGTTATATATATATATATATATAGGTCTTTAAAGGTGTTTATAAAGGTCTGTGAAATGTTTAAATTTTTTTATATAATTTTATTCTAGAAAATAAGATTGGACATTGAGATATTATTAAGTGCTCTCTTAACTCTTCAAAAGATAAAACATTTGTATTGTTTTTGTCTAGAAAACATACAAATCTGAAAAATACATATTGTTTGGTTAATTATTTACCAAATAAGCATTATATGCTTGACCGTTGTATTAAAAATTAGGTAGAAATGCAATTGGTAGTTTGTAGAGCGAAAGCAATATGACAATTTTCTCAAACTCACAACCATAAAATGTAAATCCAATTGGTCATATCAAAATGTCATTTTATTATTATTATTACATTATTAATCAAAAACCCCTCTCAGGTGGTCTCTCCTCCGCCTCTATATATAAGACTCACATTTTGAAGATATAAACATCCAAAGATTGCACTTCCATATAATTGGATACACTATTTTTTTGACATCACCTCATACTTCAGTTCCTCGTCAAATCTTCTGACCAATCAGATGCTCTATAGAATCTGCCATATGCCCCGCCCCCTTTAAGACGCTTCTGATTTGCTTTTCAGTTGATGCACTTGAGCTCAATTACTCTCACTGGCAGAGCTGTGATCAAAACAAAACACTATTGGCTGTTTTTTTTTTTTTAAAGGGGAGGGGCTACTATATGCCCCACCCTCTCTTCATGTTTCAGATCAAATTACGTCTCAAATGGAATAAGAAATATAGATTTCAAAGCATGTCATGGGACCTTTAAAGCTTCTTTTTTTTCATATTGTGACGCAGTTCCTTGAGAAACAGAATATTAAATGAGAAAACAGAGGGAGTGGCTTGTATTTTACTACTGTGAGCTGATTGGCTGTAGTAAAGTAGGCATTTATTCTGAAAGATGGGGAAACGGGCTTGGGGAGAGTTACTACAACCTAACTGACTCTTCCTCTTCACCCTTTCTGTTTCTTGTCAAAACTGACAGCTGTAGGGGCGTGGTTAAATGTTAGCCACGCCCAATACCTCAGACTGACCTACTCTGAGAATTCAACTGAAAACAAACAGGAAGTGTAGTCACTGATTTCAATTAAAGATTAGAAGGTCAAACTATTTTATTTCTCGTAATGACATGCACAGATTAATTCTTGACCACCAAACTAGCAATGTGAGCTAGCAAAATCAATATGGCTAGTTTTGATTTCACGTGTACTTTAAGGCTTCTTCCATCGAAAGCAACTTCTGAAGCAGTGTAAATGCTGAGCGCCACATAAATCAGTGCAAAAATTGCTGTCTCGTCGTCAGAAGAATGGTTCACGTCTGCTCTTGTCAAAACATTTGATCTTCTAGGATGTGTGGTTTCTGCGTCTGGAATCACCTCGGTTTCCTCCTTTTTTTTTCCTGTCTTGATAGCAGCTCTTGTGTTTTGCACCGGAGACCGTAATGTCTCACCGCAAAAAAAAAAAAAAAAAAGTCAAGAGAAAAACACACAATACAAGCTTTGTATCATCACATTCCTGCCCCATAATATCTGTCAAGGCTTGCTGAACTCCATCCATTATCTGCTGCGGCCGAAGAACGCTGAGATTTCCTTTGTGTTTTCTCTTTCTCTTGATTCTGTGCAGGCAACAGACACGAAATCCTGCTTTTTAAAGGGCCTGTGAGCGTATCGACACAACCCTGAAGAAGAACACAGATTCATGAGGACAAGAGCTGGAGAAATAGAGGAGAAGACAAAGACATCTGTGTTGATTCTGAAAGGGTAAGACTGATGCCCGCTCTAGTGTGATGTGCTTGTTTTGGGGTGTTTTGTGTAAATCAGGATCTATATATAGATACCCTCAATAAATATATAGTAATATATAGATATCAAGTGTAAAAATATAATAAAAGACAAAGTGTGGCACAGTAGATTTGATGAATATGACAAAAGAACAACACAAAAATGTCTCACAACACAATCAAAATGATTGAAAAAAAAACACAGAGCCACCGTGCCACCCAAGATTGTATATATTTATGTTTAATATATTTATATATACAAAATATTCATATATATATATATATACTGTGAAATGTAGAAATTGATTTGACAAATTCTACTGTATTTTAACTGTAACATTGTCAGCAGCTGCCAGTTTTTACCATCATTAATTTATTTTTAATTAAAGGGCTGTCAAATATTACTTGTAAGTATAAATACTTGTAGCTGTTCACTATATTTAGAATATGGAGTTTTATAAAGAGTAACATGCAAACTCCACACAGAAACGCCAACTGACCCAGCCGGGGCTCGAACCAACGACCTTCTTGCTGTGAGGCGATCCTGCTACCCACTGCGTGACTGTGACACCTTTATATAAACAAATCTATTTAAGAATACAAGAAAATGATGGACAAAATAAAGCCTTGAACGAAACAAAAAAATTAATGATCAAAAACACAAAACAAGTGAAAACAAAACAACAATAAAATAAAAGTCAGAACTAACATAAAAAACAAAACAAAAGATCAAAGGACACACGACACAACTGAAAATAAAAGACAAAACCAAAACAGAACGAGAAAAAAGTGTACAAATTAACAAACTACACAAACAAAACAAAAACAAATAGACACATAAAAGAAATAAAAAGTTCAAAATAGATAACATAAACTGAAGCATACACACACACACACACACACACAAAAAAAAATTATATATATATATATATCGCACTACTACTCATGTGTGGTATATATATATATATATATATATATATATATATATATATATATATATATATATATATATATATATATATATATATATATATATATGTATATATACACACACATGAGTAGTAGTGCGATTTGGCTGTATATCGGCACTGGTGAGAGGCGTGCGTTGGCTCAAGGCCACAGGCCGACTGCCTTAGTGTCCCACTAGTGACTATATACAGCCATATCACACTGCTACTCGTGTGATATTTCGTTTATACAACAGTTGGCGGCATAATCGTGTAAATAATATCAAACACAGAGTCTCAAAAATCTTTTTGTAAGAGGGACTACTTTCTTTCGCCATTCATTCACATCTGCAGCTGACGTCAGAACAGCAGAAACCGTTACTAATTCACCAATGTCACTTCAGAGCTAATGTTTGAATGATTCTCTAGCGTAATGTCTAAAGTGATGACAAAACAGGTGGTTTTGCTCACATTTTAAGATTATAAGGCTGAACAGCATGAAATGCCATCAGTCTACAGAGATTTACCAGTATTTTTCGGTTTCATTTGAGAGATCACAATAATTAACCCAGAAAAAGTTAAGCAAAACAAACACTAGCAGATCACTATGGTATAAATACAGCACTACAACATACAAAAGAGAGAGATGGACTTAGAGTGTCACTTACCTTTTCTATAAAGATTTGATCAGCTGTATTTTGAAATTTACGCTGAGTTTTTCTCCCCAAAGGACTTATTATGCCGTCACTGTCGCCATCTTGTGGCAGAAAGTCAAACTTCAGTCATTTTGCTCTGCTGATTGCCACCAATGCGCTGAATCTCCGAAATTATAAATAATTAAAACAGGCACGATCCTTGTAAATAAACTACACAGTTGCAATCTAAACTACATTCTCGCATAAACAAGCCTCAAAAGTGCATTATGTTGTCCAACAGCTGCAATATTTGTCAAACTGTAGTGAGCTTATTCCTAATACACGAGGCTGAGGAGGCTGTAGGAGTGCTGTTATTGCTGAATATGGCATGGCTATCAGCCAATCAGATTCGAGAAGCAGACAGAACTGTTGTGTATAATTACATATACATACTTTTTGTCAAAATGACCATGTGAAAACCTAGTTCATTGAGAGTTATCTATCTGAATAGGAAGATACGAGTAAGCCACACAAGAATTCACACAGCAAACACTGGTATTTCTTAAATAATTTAATTGCAAAAGGGTTTTTTAAAAATATTTCTACAAGAATGCAATATTTAATCGATGTTTTTTTTTTGTCTTCACCATTAAATACATCTCAATGCTTTCCGAAAAACAAAAGAACAAGAAAAAAAAATTGAAATGTTGAAATCTTGCTGAAATCTCTCAGTATAAGTACAGCACTCAGCAGACATTTTCCTTTAGCACGTCAGTGAACTGTGATTCTATGAGAAGACCTTTTAAAATGCTTGAAAAGAAATCTTTTTTTGCTTGATTTTTTTAATATAAAATAGTGAAACTCAAGGGAAAAATATCACAGGAGAACAAGTGGAGGAAAGAGAGAGAGAAAGAGAGAGTCCAGGATGGAAAGCGACCATTGGCACAAAAGTTATTGAACCAAAAATCATGCAAGTTATGTTCCAAATCAAAAAAAAAAAGTAAATAAAATATGACAGATAGCACCTTACTCAAATACAGTCACACATACAAGCATCCGCACACTCACATCCGGTTATGAAAGAAATATACTGTCCAAAAGTGTGTTAAGTGTGACCAGAAAGCAGCTACGTTTAGTTCCCGAACGCCTCTGGAAGTTAAGTAGCGGATAGGAACTTTCGGGAATACATCGAAGTCTGCCATATGAGAGAACGAGCATGTTATATTACACGGAGCTCTTGTTGTCGAGAAAAATAAGGGAACCAGTTAATGATTTGTGAAGGATTGAAACAAAACCACAAACAGAGGAGGAGGAGTGCTGCGCAGACTATATGCAGTACCGTATCCCATAGTGCAATGTATGCGCACTCGGAATGTAGCTTAAAATACAGGTTTTGGTAATTAACAGTTAGGTTTAACACCACGCTTTAGTTCGTCACCTATCAGCATGTTTACTGTTTTGCATATTTAACGTATTTCCGGTTTTCATGTGAAGCCCAAAATATACTTGAATATTTCGATGTCGGTGGAAGTCACCGTATGGGGTGTTTGATGAAAACATTGTGTACTTTTTTATACACAGCTTATTATTGTTGATATTATTGTAGTTCTGATTGTTTATTATTATTATTATTATTATTATTATTTTTTTTAATTATTTATTTATTTATTTATTTATTTTTTGTTATTATTATAGTTATAATTGTTATTATTATAATTATTTTCGTTGTTGTTGTTGTTGTTATTGTTTTTGCACCAATTATAGTAGTCAACATTTGAAGTGAATCAAAACTAAAACGCGTGCTAAACAATACTAATATGTTTACACGTTAAATATTTATACTACGTGACTTTTGAATGCATGATTAAAGAAAAAACAAACAAACAAACTGATGAGTGTCTTGAAATGAAACATCAATGTTTTTAGGTGTGGTAACAATAGCGAAATAATAATAATATTTATATATCACAATCACCAGCAATCTAGCCTGTGCAGATCACTGGTGAACACTGGTGCCACTCTAATGAACTACAGCTCCCAGAAGACTCGACAAAAGAATATATATATATATATATTAGGGGTGTCGAAACTAATTGTTTCTTCGGTGCACTGTGACGCAGACACTGACAATTCGGTATCAGTTCAATAATAGATCATAACCGATGATTACAAACTGAGGTCATTTATCTCATATGCGCTATATTGCGGTAGCTTACTGTGACGAGGGAGGCGAGTGCGAGTAATTGAAATAAATTGTGCACCGAGATTTCGAATTGAATGAATCGATGGCATGATAATCTTAACCGAACCGTGAGACGAGTGTAGGTTCACGCCTCTAATATATACATATATTGTTTTTTAGCTGAATACAGGTCATTGAATTCTTAAGCAAATATTGCACACACTCGGTTATTCTGTACTTATTTTATTTCTATTTACTTATTTATTTCTTATTTATTAATTATACAATTGCAATGTTTCTGATCCATTTTAAATGTTGACAATATTGGCATAAAACATAAGTAATAACATAATATTAATAATAATAATATTATTATTATTATTATTATTATTGTTGTTGTTGTTGTTGTTTTTGTTTTGTTGTTGTTGTTATTATTATTGTTGTTATTATTATATGATTAATAATAATTAATATAATAATAATAACAATAATAATAATAATAATAATGTTGTAATTATTGATGTTAATAATAATAATAACAATACTAATATTTTTATTATTCTTATTATTATTGATATAATTAACAATAATAATGATGATAATAACAACAACAACAATAATAATAATAATAATAATAATAATAATGATGATGATAATAATAATAATAATAATAATAATAATAATAATAATAATAATAATGTATATCCCAAATTGGTGGAAAAAAGAGACAAGCCTGACCATATTAAGTAAAAAATTTCTACTTAATAAAAAAAATGTATCTGAACAGTTTAATTTAGCTTGTCCATAATTCACCCAAAATTAAATTGGCACAACTCCACATTATTTGTAGTGTACACAGATATATCAAGTATATTTTTAAGCACACAAGTATACTTTGAGCTTCAGAAATCAGACCAGAAGCAGACAGTAACCATTCAAAAAAATTCAATAAAATGAACCACGGGCCGGCCATCTGCTGTCTTTACCAGGCTGTAAAACAGACCCAAACACACGGCATCTTTCATCAAGCCTGAGTGCAAGACAAAAATACCCAAAAAAAGTGGAAGACAAACCGACGGTTTCAGGAAGTACGGCATGTCCTGCCATCCGCATAGCATTTACGTGAATTTACCAATGTAGATCTCTTAAAAAAAAAAAAAATTATTAAAAAACGCCTCCGGAAATTCTGTAATTCCGAGAAGAAGAAAAAAATTACTAGAGTATGATTGCTAGAAATGAACCGAGTGAGCTTTACAAAAGGATATGTGGGAGAATTGCTACTAACAGTTCAGCATTGTGTTTGACGGAAGGGCTTAGCTTTAATATAGGAGAGATTTACTCAGGATCTGCCCAGCATTGATGAGATCTTCAACACCTCTATTCATTTCGCCTTCAAACCAATTTCAATACACTTCCTCTGATATTTTTTTATCCTCCACAAAGAAACACGTAATTCCAAAAGCTTTTCTTTTCACTGTTGCATAATATTAGCATGTACTGGTTCCAATTTACACACACCGGCCACTTTATTAGGTACACCTTACTGTCCATTCTCCTCTGACCTCTGGCATCAACAAGGCATTTGCGCCCACAGAACTGCCACTCGATGTATATTTACTCTTTCTCTCAGACCATTCTGGTTGTGCGTGAAAATCTCAGTAGATCAGCAGTTTCTGAAATACTCCAACAACATTCTGAAATACCAACAACCATGCCACGTTCAAAGTCACTTAAATCCCCTTTCTTCCCCATTCTGATGCTCGATTTGAACTGCAGCAGATCATCTTGACCATGTCTACATGCCTAAATGCATTGAGTTGCAGCCATGTGATTGGCTGATTAGAAAATTGCATTAACGAGCAGTTGGACAGCTGTACCTAATAAAGTGGCCAGTTAGTGTATGTAACAAATAAAACATTTCTTTTAGCCTCTTGGGATGTTATAGATCATTATTTTTTTTAAATCACGGTAAATGTACATATTTCTCCATATTATTGATTCATAGGAAATGATATTCATAACTAAAGCTCTTTGTTCAAATCCTGTCATGCATTAGTGAGAGTGAAATGTTAGTGTACAGCATTTGGGTGTGTAAACCTTTTGTTCTTGCTTTTTTTCACACATATGCGCGCACACACACACACACACACACACACACACACACACATACACATCAGACAGAAATGCACACGCTACAATGCTATCATTCGAACAAGTACACACTCACTCCTTGTAGAGATGGCCAGTGACTGTTTTTACATTGAAAATGCTTATAATAATCATCATAATATTAATAAATATTAGCAGGTTGTGTTGTTTTTGAGAAAAATTGCCAAACATTCTTGAAACGTGATACTTGAGAAGCAAAACTGCTTGTTTTTTTTTTGTCCATTTGACAAATATATTATTAATTTTCATTTTTACAAAAGAAAATCAGAACTGAATATTTGACAAACGTTTTATTGTTATGTGTATTATTATTATTATTATTATATATACAATTAAATTTGACAAATGCTACAATTTTGCTTCTCAAATATACTTTTCACATTTAAATAAACTCATATTTAGATACTTTTCATGTGGGAAAAAGACAAAAGAAACGAGTTTTTGTCTTGTTTCTAGTCCAAATATCTAAGAACTATTAAATCAAGAAGCATTTTCTAGACAAGAAACAAATATTGTCTTATATTCAGAAATAATACGTCAAAATTAAATTAGTTTTTCCCTAAAATGAGCAAAATAATCTGCCAATGGGGTAAGCAAAATAATCTTGTTTATATATATATATAATGGAGGCCAGCTACCAAAATGTTACGTAGGTAATCCTCAGTCCTAGCAACAGACACTAGCGGCCATGGTCTTTAGCCTCCTTGTTAGAGCAACTGACTTCCAAGTACAGAATCGCAGGTTCGACTGCTCAGCGCAGTCTGGGTACAGTAAGACCAGTGGGTTATATGAGGGGGCTCGTCCGGGATGGGAGTGAGGTTTAGCAGGGTGAGTGTAATGGAGGCCAGGTGGGTTATACATTTTTGCTTAAAAAACTCACTTAATTATTTTGTTATTTCTTAAAACAAGCACATTTTTGGGTCAGACGCTTTTGGGACAGATGCTAAAGGCCATGGTCTTTGGCCTCCTTGTTAGAGCAACTGACAAGGGTCCCCAGCTCAGTGCAGTAGGACCAGTGGGTTATGTGTGGGGGCTCGTCCGGTATAGGAGTGAGGTTTAAGGGGGTGAGTCTAACAGAATCCAGCTAGCAAAGTGCTATGCAGGTAAACCTCACTCCTCTGACCTCAAAAGGTGCTCTAGTGACAAGACGCTAGAGGCCATGGTCTTTAACCTCCTTGTTAGAGCAACTGACTACCATACATACAATCGGTGGTTCGATCCCAGCTCAACGCAGTCTGGGTACAGTTGACCAATATGTTACATGTGGGGGCTTGTCCGGGATAGGAGTGAGGTTTAGAGCGTGTGAGTAATGTAGGCCAGCTAGCACAGTGCTATGCAGGTAAACCACACTCTTCTGATCTCAAAAGGAGCTCTAGAGACAGACACTAGGAGACATGGTCTTTCGCCAACTTGTTAGAGCAACCGACTCCCATACACAGAATCGCCGGTTCGATCTCAGCTCAGCGCGGGTTGGGTGCAGCAGGACTAGTGGGCTATATGTGGGGGCTCGTCCGGGATCGGAGTGAGGTTTAGGGGGATGAGTGTAATGGAGGCCAGGTGAGATATACATATATGCTTAAAAAAATCACTTAATTTTTATGTTATTTCTTAAAACAAACACATTTTTGGGACAGATGCTAGATGCCATGGTCTTTAGACTCCTTGTTAGAGCAACTGACTCCCATGGACAGAATCGGCAGTTCGATCCCAGCTCAGCAAAGGTTGGGTACAATACCGGTGGGTTATGTGTGGGGGCTCGTCCGGGATAGGAGTGAGGTTTAGGGGGGTGAGTGTAACGGAGGCCAGGTTGGTATATATATATATATAAATGCTTAAAAAACTCACTTAATTTTTACGTTATTTCTTAAAACAAGCAAATGTTTGTGTTTGTCTAGAAATTCTTCTTGATTTAAAAACTTTGATGACATTTCACCTAGAAACAAGACAAAAACTCTAAGTAAGAAATGTTGCTGTGATATTGATTTAAAACCGATTTCTCCCAGTGTAGTGCAAGTTACCACAGTCCTCCTCCGTTTCTAACTGCTAAAGAATCCTGATATAATGGTTAACAATGAGCTAAATGTCAACTCGCTGTGGAACAGAAACTAAACAGGATGAAGTAAAACAACAGACGAGAATACAAAGAAAATAAAGAGCAGTTGAAATAGTGAAAAACAGAGCTGAGAAATCCATTATGTGAAACTACGAAAGCATCCTGAGTTCACCAGGTCTATTCTAAAGAAGTCCTTTGTGTTAGTTTAAACCTGGTGGACCAAAAAAAAAGCAACTTCCTCAAATCCGACAAATCCGTGATTTTTCCGCCCTCAACCAATCCGTTTGAGGCTTGTGCCCTTAAATAAAACACCTTCAATATGAAGATGAGGAGTAAGCACAAAAAAGTAAATCACACGCACAATAAAACATCTGCTAGCATCGGAGGGATTTTTGCGCGATCATGTCCACGCGCTTAGCGAATTTATATTCACTTTTAGTCCTTTTTTGTCTTTATATTCAAGTTATGTGTATCTATTAGAGGAGCATCTCATCCGTACGTGACGTCCGTCTAGGAGAGTCCATCCCTCAGAGTCAGTTTTCAGGGAGAAATGCATTATTTGGAGATTTGGGCCAATCCCGGCTAGCCTCCCCAAAACGAAAAGAAAGAAAACATCACACGCGCGCATGCAGTCGCCAAAAAAAAAAAAAAAAAGACACCTCATCCCGAATGAATGCATGGGATACGGGCTTTCCGTTCTTACAAAATAAGTACAAAATTATCTTATCTAATCCTGGCGGGTGTAAAATAATGCGGGAAACAAAATGGGAAAGAAAGAGTTGTCCGAGGCACTGCAAGCCAGTTTCATCCGATTAGTGGAGATGATCTGGGTGGGGGGAGGAGGGTCGTCTTTAAGGTATCTGTAGGAAAGAGTCTCTTCTCAGACCTGGACGGGCAGCGTTTGGTTCATTTGCAGTCTCATGTCTTGAATGCTGCCCAGAATCTTCTTTTGGTGGCCGGCTAATGTCACGCCTATCCGTAACAGATCTCTGTGGAAAAAACAAACAAAAAGAGACGCTTAAACAAGCCATCTGAACCTAGAAACAAGTCAAATTCAGTATCATCCAGTGCAGTGTGATAATTACATTTGGCAAGATTTTCTTGAAATAAGGAAACTTGCCTACGCTGTAATAAATGTTGGGTTCCACATAATTCCTTCATGTTGTCCCAACACAAATCAATTAATTTAATAGTTTTTTTATACAAATTTAAGTAGATGTAACATAAAACAATTAAGTTATTCCACAAAAAAAAAACTCAAGAATTGTGTTGATTCAACTCATTTTAAATAAGTAGTTAAAACAAGCAGCAAATATATGTATTTTTTTTTGGAGTGTAGGCTTTAGACAATATCTTAAAGGGATGGAAACTAAGAATCTTGTTATCAGTTATTCACTCTTTACTTTGAAGTCTAATTATCGTCCGGTGCATTATGATTTGGCTTTAGTAAATGACAAAAAAACACATGTCTTAAAGGGGCAGTTCACCCAAAACTGAAAATCTCATCATCATTTATTCACTCTGTACTTTTATTTTCTCTATTGAACGCTAAAGAAGATATTTCCAGTCTTATTTCACAGTATTTTCCTACTACACTACCTGACAAAAGTCTTGTTGTCAGTCCCAGTTGTAAGAGCAACAAATAATAACTGGACTTCTAGTTGATCATTTGGAAAAGTGGCAGAAGGTTGAAATCTGTTGAGCTGCATCCCAATCTTCACAAATACTGCAGAAGACCTACTGGAACTCGCACGAACCCAAGATTCTTACAAAAATCAGTCAAGTTTGGTGAAGGAAAAATCATGGTTTGGAGTTACATTCAGTATGGGGGCGTGCGAGAGATCTGCAGAGTGGATGGCAACATCAACAGCCTGAGGTATCAAGACATTTATGCTGCCCTTTACATTACAAACCACAGGAGAGGGCAAATTCTCCAGCAGGATAGCGCTCCTTCTCATACTTCAGCCTCCACATCAAACCCCCTGAAGGCAAAGAAGGTCAAGGTGCTCCATGATTGGTCAGCCCAGTCACCAGACATGAACGTTATTGAGCATGTCTGGGTAAAATGAAGGAGGAGGCGTTGAAGATGAACCCAAAGAATCTTGATGTACTCTGAGAGTCCTGCAAGACTTTATTAATCAGTGATTTGAGTCATTGCAGAGATGTATGGATGCAGTCCTCCAAGCTCAAACACAGTCAGACACAATATTCATTGTTTTTCCACAGCAGCATGACTTTATATCCTATTCTGGACATTATTTCTGTTACGCGACAAGACTTTTGTCTAAGCAGAGTCAGACCTTACTGTCCTAATGAAATCATTAATAATCAAGACATGATCATGTTTTATTGTGGTAAAATAAGCGTAATCTAGAGGCCTTTACCTTTCATATAAGCCACTTCTGATACCAAATGATCAACTAGAAGTCAAGTTATTATTTGTTTTTCCTAAAACATGGATAAGCGACAGGACTTTTGTCAGGTAGTGTTTGGAAGTCAGCGAGTTTTCAGCTTTCCTCAGAATAACTTCTTTTGTGTTCAACTCAGAATGGTTTGGAACCACTTGAAGGAGAGTAAATAGTGAGCAACTTTTCATTTTTGGGTGAACTGTCCCTTTAAAAAACAAGTATTATAACACATATTCCAAGCAATGTATTTAGTATAATTATATTTGCATTTAAACAGTACGCATCTCATAATTCATGTGAAAAGGTCTTAAGAAAAACAAGAGAATTTCTCTTACTTTAAGAATTGTCAATATATATTCTTAAATATAAAAGTCTTGAAATCAGAGACAGCATGTTAACTTTATACAAGATTACTGTATGAATTAAATCAGGATCAGACATGTATAGATATATTTGATTTCAATAATGTGACCAATCAAAAATAACAATGTATTTTGTCATAAAGAACAAGAATAAGGGAGATTGAGATTTTCTCTTCTTTTTTGATTGGCAAGCTTCATTAGTCAAATAAAATCTTTTTTTTTTAAATTCTGGTCTTAAATTATGTCTCTGATTGTTATTAAGCTAAATTTGCAGGTAAAATACCTAACCTTGAGCTGTCCAATAAAATTCACTTTTAAAGCCATCATGACACAATCTGATCTAGCATAGTAATTTAATCTTAAAAGCAGATTTGGCTAGAAGTAAGATTGCAACATTTGACTAAATATGGAGTTTTTGCAGTCGGCCGCATGATTTCTACGAGAGAACAGAATTGAAGTCATTCAAGACTCCCATGGGAATGTAGCCAGGTGAGTTAATCCTTTAGCAAATTGTTGCTAGTTTGAGCAAACAGAAACAACCCCACCCTTTGGCTACTGAACTGAGACGAGTCTGTGGTGTGCGAAGCCAGTTCTCAAACTTGAGGCTTGTTAAGAATTCGGTCAATGATTGGCGAGGTTTTGCACCTAAGGCTACCAGATGTCACATTTCGCACGAGGAAAGCACTATTAGCATAACCACAGATATGACTAGGAGTACTATTGCACTGCACAAACCGACAGTCATTATACTGTAGATTGAGTGTGGTGTAAAGGTTACCACAGGCTTTATGATAAAAATGCTTCCTGTTGTTTTATTGGCTTGGGTAATCTTATCCCTTCGTGGGGTTTAGTTTACACAGCAACATGCAAAGCTAAAAGCTAGCACAGTCTCCTGTTTACTTTTTTGTACCTTCTGATAAGCAAAAGCCTGCAAGAGGACAGACGTTGTGAGGGAACAACTGGCCCCGTGGCGGCCCCCAGTCTGTCTGCCCTTCTCATCTCTACAATCGCACAACATTAGCAGAGTAATTTCATACAGCGCGAAAGTGTTTTCTCTCTTTTTCCTCTGTTGGTCCCATCAAGCTAACAACGTTGGATGAAATGATAATGAATGGAGCCCATTAGGAGAATTACTAGTCATTAAGAGCACGAGAAAACCAACGACTGGTCCACCTGTCAAGTTGCCAAATTGAAACAAATTACCCTGCCTCCGTCCTTTATTAAGCTTTAATGGGTGTGATGAATTTATAATTATTTTCTTTATTAGTTTATTTGATCCCAACTGCTCTCTTCACATCAGTCTAGTCGTTCAACACGGTGACAAATCGTGGATTTCGTTTTTGGACAGTGACCTTTGGAAAATTCCTTGTTCGTGACATTTTCGGAGGATGAAATGCTAACGTCAACTAAAAGCGAGATTAGGGAAATTATCACATGCTCAAAAGCTTGATCACTAACTCTGTTCTGATCAATAACGTATTGATTTTTCAGTTTGAGACTCATTGTCTCTTCATTTCCTTCTGAAGTTCTGCTTTAGGCAGTTTTTAGGCTAAAATCCACATCACAAGCTGTATTTTTAAAATAACCCTTACTCATCCTTTTCGTTTGATCAATTAAAAGTTGAGCCATCGCCTTGCGGCCAGATTAACATGAAACCGAATGGGGCATTCCAATAAATGGACCAGACACTCACTCTGCAGTCATCTGGGCCACCAAATCAAAAGAAGCAAAGCCAGCATTGAGGAAGTTGTCTCTGTAGCGGCTCATCTTGATGGCATCCAGCCAGTCACCCACAGTGGTAAAGGTGGTGTAGTCAGGCACACAGCGGTCGAGGAGCGGCTGGGAGGCCCTACAGGGAAAGAGAGGAGTGGAGATAAAAAGAGAGAGAGAGGGTTAGGTCACGCCAGGCCTCCACCACCGAAACCTCACCCCCAAACCCCCCACCACCACCTCTCCGGGCCTGTAGGGCCTGAACCTGCCACTGTGGCTCATTGGCTGGAGACATGCAGCGGCCCGTCAGAGAGAACTTGAGGGAAGCTGTGGGTGTGGGTCCGACAGTTTCTTGACTTAATACGTGTTACCTAACCATTTATCAATATTTTTATGGTGCAACACATTTTTTAATACAAAACATCCTTCTTATGCATGCCTTGATAAACCCAAGTAGGATTCACATTCTTTTCAGGTCCTATTGTGATCTATATGGGTAAATCCCTGCTTGCACCTAAGCAAGATCCGTTTTGCACTTATAGCACAGCTACATTTAAAGGCATGCACAAAAGAGGCCATTTTAAATTAGATCAGACTAAACCAACAGAGACCAGACTTGATCTATGCCCAGATTTGGGTCTTAATAACTAAGAGTGAGGTCTGAGACAAAGTTTGAGAGCAAAGACACTCCTGTCTGCAAGCTCTCTGCACTGCTGAACCTAGCTGTCTTTTGATGGCATTAGATTAATTAACAATTAAAAGCATAAGAAAAAAGTTAATAAGAACAGAACAGAGGCTCTATTGAGGACGAGGCCTGTAGATGGATGGGAAGAGTGATTTTTAATAAGCTCCTGCCTTTGGGGCTGAAGGGTTTGTGGTCATTAACCTGGAAGGCAGCATTTCTTAATGGAGCATTGTTAGAGCTGGCCTGGCTCTCACGTCTTTGGGACGTTGACTTTAATTGCAACATAGGGAAACTGCACAAAGAAACCAAAAGGACAAATATCCCTGCATAACTACCTTCAACTCAGCATTGAGAGAACCCACTGACTAATTAAACCATCCAAAGTTTAGTTAAGCAATGGGTCACTGACAAAAGTACAAGTATCTAATGTTGAAACAACCAAAGCCCATCTCTCAGTCTTTCATTAAGCTCAGCAGGCAAGCCACCTCTCCGTTGGCCCTTTTAAAATCTCGTTACTTGCTAATTAAAGCCATTCCCATCTCTGAATTGCATTAACTAATTATTCTTCCTTTATCCTCTGATCACTGCAGAGCAGACAATGCGTCGCCTACTGTTTCCTCATTGTTAAAAACCTTCCCCCAGGACCTACAGCCCAGAGGTAGGCACCCCGAGTTGGGTCACAACCCCCCTGCAGCTTATGGCTAACAATTACTGTCCAACTGAAACAAAGTCTGCCCAGAAATGCTGATCAATGAGCAGATTTTTGCTACATAGTGAATGACATCTAGAATTCAGCTTACATCATTAAATAAGGGCTCTAGTAAGTATAGACCCGAGCAAGCATCTCATGCAAAACAATCGATAGCCCTGTTATGGTGCAATTAAACCAAATGTTTTATTGACTGAAGGTCATCTTAATTTCCATAACGTCAGAGTTTCTCAGCTTACAGTATTGTTAGTCAATTGAAAATGATCTAAAAATCAATGGTCTCTTAATTCAAATGCTTCAGTAATGTTGGCATAATTCTGAATTTGTAATAAGAGAACTAGTTTGAACTCTTTAATGCTGCCTATTTAGCTGAGAGGATAAAATCATAGCAGTATTTTGGCTAAGTCAGTCTTTGTGTGCCCTTACCCAGAATGTGTACTGGTGACCACCTTAAGGCTGGCGGCATTGCGAATTAGCTTGTCCAGGGTGTTGACAATCTGAGAGAATTTAGGTCTCAAGTTTCTTTCTTTCACCCAGCAGTCTAGCATGAGTTGATGCAAAGCAGTAGGGCAGTCCATGGGTGGGGGCAGTCGGTAGTCCTGCTCGACTGCGTTGATCACCTGTTGATGGAAAAAATAATAATTGCCCATTGTTTACACTCACATGAAGTTGAATAGAGGCAAAGCACTTCCAATGAAGGAAACTCACATCTTGATTGCTCATGTCCCAGTATGGCCGCTCGCCATATGACATCACTTCCCACATCACAATGCCGTAGCTCCAGACGTCACTGGCTGAGGTGAACTTCCTATAAGCAATAGCCTCTGGGGCTGTCCAACGAATAGGTATCTTTCCTCCCTACGATTGCAAGAGCGAACCATGATTATTAACTTCAACTAGACATTAATTCTTATATAATATTAAAGAAGATGTATATGCTTACCAATGAGCTGGTGTAGGTGGGGTCAGTGGGGTCATCCTCCAAGAATCGAGAAAGGCCAAAGTCTGACACCTTACACACCAGGTTGCTGTTGACCAAAATGTTGCGAGCCGCCAGATCTCGGTGCACATAGTTCATGTCAGAGAGATACTTCATGCCAGCAGCAATTCCTCTTAACATACCAACAAGCTGGATGACTGTAAACTGTCCATCATTTAGCTGTAGAAGAAAGTAGGACATTCACACACCCATTCATAACAGAAATATTCAACTTTGTTGAAAGAGTAAACTTTCCAGAATGTGACTCATCAGACAGCAGAATAATGTCACAACAAGGAACTACACTATTTGTGAACAGGATTCAGGAAGTTAAGGAATTTTTTTAAAGAATTAGGCAGGATAATTGTCTAAAACTTTATTTATTTATGATGGTTTTAACTTCCTCGTGAATTATTTCAATATCAACAAATGCTCTGAATGAAACTTTAAAATGGTAGTAAGCATCACTAACCCGAAGAAAGGAATCCAGTGCTCCGTTCTCCATGAACTCAGTGACAATCATGACTGGTCGACTTTTCGTCACCACCCCTTCCAGGCGGATAATATTAGGGTGATCAAACTGGCCCATGATGCTGGCCTCACTCAGGAAGTCTCTTCTTTGACGTTCCGTGTAGCCTGCTTTTAGAGTCTTGATGGCCACAATGATCTCACGCCGTCCAGGGAGCTTCAAGCGGCCACGGCACACCTCTCCAAACTCTCCTACATTGGTAGTAGACAGACAAGAAAGAGGAAGAAAGGGTGGAGTGGAGAGAGGAGAGGGAAGAGTGGAGGAGTGTGGGAGAGAAAGGGGAGAGGGACAGTTACTGGTTAGAATCAAGGAGCCAGGGGGAAGCGGGGGAGAGACAGCAAGAGAAGCCAGGGCTAAAGGTGATGCTATTGGAGTGTATCCAGGGGTGAGGGAAGGGGTAGTGTGAGGTCAGCAATGCTTAAATTGGAAAGGCTGTTGAAGGGTTGTTGGGGGTTGGGGTACCAAAAAGGAAATGGGTAAAGTAAGGCAACGGAGGAAGGGGTAAAGGGCAGAAGCAGTGGATGCTAGGGTGTGGAGGGAGTGAGGGTAGACATGTGGGAAGAAGGAGGCGACAGAAGCTTGGGAGGATTGGACGGCTTGCGTCTGTAGTCTAAGCCAACGTGTAAGCAAGTGCAAGAGAAACAGAGGGATCAGGGAAGGACATGGTAGGGTGTTCATCACTTTAGACAAAGCTAAGAAACAGCAGGTTCAGGTAGCAGCGTTAGATGTTAAAAGCCTTGTTTGCTGGAGTCTCCCATGGAGCTACTCAACTCCATTCCATAACAACATGGCTTCTTACTGAACCAGAATCCTACTTTTCTTTCTTTTTTAATACTTAGAAACCATATTCTAGCAATAATGCTATGATCCATACACTTTACAACACAAAGGGGAGTGGTCTCAAGGGCAGGAAGGAGCACCATGGATGGAGAAATCAACAGGTCATAGGATCAGGAGGACAATTAGTTGTCCGAGAGATGTCGTCAGGCTCAGGACAGGCTTGGTAAGTTAGCAGGAGTGGTAGCTCTATAGTTAGCTCTGAAGGTAACCTCAGAAGCTCCATTTTGTAAGTAAAGCTGTTAGAGACGTTGGTAAGGTGCTATAAGGGACTGGATTTTGGAGCGGGATGAGTTGATTTAAGTACCGCTTGAGGTGAAGTCCTCTAAAGGTATGGCCTGGGTGTGCCTAGCTGTCTTCCCCCTGTTGCTCAGGAGCTTTTGGTGTTGGTTACCTGCGCCAATGACCTCCTCGATTTTCACACAGGAAACGTCAATCTCTTTGGCAAACTCGCGGATGGCCTCATTTGGGTCCTCGTAGGTGAATGGGTCAATGTAGACCTTCATCCCCGGAGTGACTATAGGGGATTCAGTAGTGCAAATAGCCGTATGAATCACACTGTCATGATATGCAATATTTTTAGTATTGTGAGTGATCAGAGGGCAAATAAACTCTATAGAGACTTACTGTATTGTTGCAGCTTTTCTGTGTATTCAGATTCTGAGCCATTACGTTGCTTCCTGTGAACAAAAGACAATGCAGTCATTTACAAAAGGTTGATGACAGACTAACTAAATATAGGGAAATAAGAATTTTCTAAAGGACCTGTTTTTCCCAGCCCCTTCAGGGACATAAATTGAGGTCAATTCAAGAAGGAGAGTGATATGAAAATTAAGAGAACAACAGATTCAGCCTCCAGAGACCCCTGTCATTTCAGCTGACTAAATGGTAGAAGTCAAATCTACATGAAGACAGCTAAGAAAAACAGTAGCAGCATTGTTGTCTTGTTCTCGTTACATGCCAAAGAATCTTCACTGCTTCATTCTTTAATTAATTCACGTATCCCAAATTCTTCTTCCACACTTTCTCCACTATCAGTCCATTACATGAAATGCAATTTCAACAAACCCAACCCCCCTCTAGTACATGTTAATGCAATCCCTTTGTTGTCTAACTAGTAACCGGGCCAATAATACCCGCTGGTGATTTGTATCTCATTTCCAATTCAAATTCAGTTCCGGAATATGCCAAGGCCTACAAGTTAAGATACTGAAACACACTGTGTGATTGGAAAGAAAGAGAGTGCAAATTGAGAATTTTAGCATGATAAGGCTTTAAATACACAGATGGCTTGCCCCTCAACTGAAGTGATGGGAGGGTGGCCACAGGATGGAAAGTGACTTTGCCAACAATCACCAGCACACTGTGGAATTCCAATGTAGGGCACATGTACATTTGAGACCACTGGCTGCAGTTTACAAGATCCAAAATTACTGACAACCTGGAATAAAACTACTTCTCATAGTGCCTGATGCTACATCTATTAATTGACATTGGCATTATGGGTGACCTAAATTACGTACTCATTTAGAGTTCTTTGTTGTTTTATAGGTACATCTAGTAACTATTAACATCTAGTTGCATATAGTTATAAATGCAGCAAAAATGTTGTTATTTACCTAAGGCAGACAATAGCAATGACCACAACAACAATGATGAAGACCAGTCCTGCGGTCAGAGAGCCTACAATGAGGGGTAACTGCTCCTGTAGCGCCTTGTCTGCATCAGCTGTGAGATAGAAACACAAAATATATTTCTCATATAGCATTTCTAGGACTACTAAAGGCTGATTTATACTTCTGCATCAAGCGCATGTGTATGGTCCGGTGCAGCCTTCGCGAGGTCGCACTGCCCTCGCCATGGCTGATGCCGGCACTGATGCGCACCTCAAAAAATTTAACTACACATCGCAATGATGCGTAGCGCAAGCTCTGTGATTGCTTGGCTTGGTAGCTGTGATGAGTGTGGGTGGTGCAGAGAGCCATGAGCCCGATGGAGCGAGTGTTTAAAAGTGTCGAGACCCGTGAAGGAGTTTCAGATGGGAACTTTTGTTTTGTGTTTAGCTTATGATTACAGTTGTTGCATGTCCACCATTCCCACCTCTGAATGGGTGAGTGTTAGCTACTTGTAACGTTCAGAAAAAACAAATTACCCGTGAAGAAACGACTGCCAACTAGCGTTTCAGAAGTGTTAGTGTTATTGCAGAGAAACACAAAAGCACGCAGAACTATAAATGCACGACGCAAGGAAGGTGCCGTTGGTCATGTCGATCACTCGACGCAGAAGTATAAACCAGCCTTAATGCACATGTTCCTCTTAGAGTCATGCAAGTATTTTAAGTTTTTCTTACCTTGATGGTTGGTGCCAAAATCTGTTGGGCTACTGTAGCGGCCATACCCTGCCACCGTTCGGGCTCGGACCTGCACCACATAAGGTGTACCCGGCTTCAAACCATCAATGCGAGCATAGCTGTGCTGGGCTGTCATAGTGTGGGCAATAGCTTCTCCCTGGTCCTGTGGGAACAGTGATAAACCAAGCCATATAAAACCAGCCAGCACCCAAAAGCAAAAGTCTGGCAGCTTTGGTTTAATCTGTCAGTACAACACATCAAACACGGAGCAGATATGCCTGGCCCTTTCTTCTGCTCTATGCAAATCCTCCTGCCTCCATCCCTGCCAAGCTCAGACTGCCTCGCGGTATCAGCGTTCAAAAGGAGGGGATGAATCAAGGAAGGAGTTAGGGAGGAGAGCGTTAGGTACGAGAGAGAGAGGAAGGGTTGATGCCGTTGTCAGGATGAACGATTATGTACAGAGCAGAGGATGACAGTGGTGGAATTGTGACTGAATGCCCCTCGCTTCATTGACTTACACTGGCTCTTACCTTCTCATGGTATTTAATCTCGTAATCCAAGATGATGCCATTTGGTTTTTCAGGGGGGAGCCAGGAAAGAGTCATGGTGTTGGCCGAGGCCCCCGTCAGGTGGACAGTAGGAACTGCAGAGGGAGCTGTGTGGGGGGGAAATGAGAGAAATCCAATTTTAATGAAAGCATTTTTTTCACATTTAGAGCATGCTCACATTCAGGATTACCAAAGAGCTGCTTTGAAGTCTAAGCATCAGACCGCTCTTAGTCCTGGGCCTTTTGGGGCCCCAGCCTCTCGAACTACACAGACAAAATATATTCTGAAGTTTTCTGAAAAGCACCATAATAGACAAACCGGCTCAGTATCTGGCAGATCCAGTCCACAGAGCTCACCACACAACATACACACACATGCAAATATGTGTATGACTGCACACACCCTCTGTCCCTTTCCTAATCTCTTGTGACTCTGATATGCCACATTCCTACCATGTGTTTTCTAAATGTAAAGCATGTTATATTTAATTACTCTAATGTGTAAACCTATTGTTCCTTCAATGTTTTTACTGTAATACTATAAAAAAAAGTATATTATTACTATATTACTGTGAACCAATGAAATGAAATGAATCGCCAGTGTGAAAATAGAAGTAAAATGGTTGTATTATATTAAGAAGATTTTTGGATAACACACAGTTGAAATACGAGCGGGGATTTTTCACCCATACATTCATGTTCTCACAAGTTCCTCCATAGCACCTTACTTATCTTGGCACCTAGCTTAACATAATCTGTACTGTCCCCGTTTGTCCTCAGACCTGATGTTGCCGTCTCCAGTTGCTGATGTTATCGCATTCCGTTCGCACACTATAGTAGCTCTTAACATCCCCTACTTTCTTGCCTCTGTCTCCCTCTCCCTTACTCTTTCTTTGTTAAAAGCGTTTTAATCCCCAGGTCCGGTTGTTTGATCCTTTCCCTGCTAGCTCTTATTATTCTGTCTGTCTCTTTGTCCGACTCCCCCGAAAGCTCACTCTCCCCCAACCCAACACCATCAACCTCCTAACCTAGGCCTCGCTCAGAAAAGCCTCACCCTGAAGACAATGCTCCCTGGGCAGCCTGCTAGCTTACTCTCACCCCGGGATTAAGGGGCCTCGTCCTGCGGAGACAGTGGAAGTAACCATGACGCCCCTTGAGCTAATGGTCCATATTTATTTTTTGTCTTAAAAGGTGGATGAATATTCAGCCACAGTCCTGGGAGATAATCTGATCACAGACCCTCATGAATTTTTTGAACCATGGGGGTGGGCTGCTGTGTGGGTGTGCATGTCACCCCAGGATTGAATCATGTGCAACATGAGCACGGGTCATATTACAATGCCTGTGGTCAATCCCTGATAGCAAACAGAGGCATTCTTGGAGCAAGGCGCTAGCGTAAGAGTGCTAAGCAGAGGGTTAAGCTTATGCATGACTCTGAGAGCTATCATGAGAAGTCCAGTGTTCAGTTCAAAACTTGAATCACACAATATAACCCATTTTCCACAAAGTTAATGCATTACCATATATTACTAACCCAGCACACTCTAGTCTAGAGTAGCTTAGCTACCAAGCATCATAGTACCACTCACTGGAGTCAATGTATTCGAGGGCTGAGCTCTTCAGGTAGAGTTGTGGGTTGAAAGTATCTTAGGATAACCCATTACCCTTTATTATTTCAAGCCAGAAAGCATGTGCCTTTTAGAGAATCCTTTTTGTGACCTATTAGAAATCCAAATTAAAGTTGACACGATCAAAATGTACTCTTCCTACTTTATATTATCTATGTATATAGTAGTGCTTGCTATAAACAGTGTATCTTTAGTCAAATACCATAACCTTGAAACAATATTTTTTGTCTCCGTCTGAATATATCCGCTTGTAAAGTGTGACGTCATGCGAATCGGCTTCTGGGTCCAAGCGCTCTATCAAACTGAATGGGGAGACTCATCAAATGGTAATAATAAACGTTTACAAAGCACTTTAATACTTTCGAAAATCACGATCGCAAACAAACCATCATTATACAATAACTTGCCTAATTACCCTAACCAGCCTAGTTAACCTAAATAACCTAGTTAAGCCTTTAAATGTCACTTTAAGCTGTATAGAAGTGTCTTGAAGAATATCTAGTCAAATATTATGTGCTGTCATCATGGCAAAGATAAAATAAATCAGTTATTAGAAATGAATTATTCAAACTATTATGATTAGAAATGTGTTGAGAAAATATGCTCTCCATTAAACAGAAATTGGTGAAAAAATTTACCTGGGGGGCGAATAATTCAGGGGGGCTAATAATTCTGACTTCAACTGTATGTCCATGCCTAATATCCGATGGCCAAAAAGTTATTAATTTTTTATAAATTGTAAAAATGTTGGTATTTGTGATGCAGCAAGTCCAGAGACTGTTGTGTACACCATGATTTCATATAAAATTCACTTTAATGTGTGATGTGGATTAAAAAGTGGCCATAAACTAATATTTTCTCAATTCAAATGAGTAGCGGCTTGGACCCGGAAACAGTATTCTATACGTCACCGATACGTCACGACTTAAAAAGCGGATTGAATGCCTTTAGGGCGGGGCTATCAGTTTTTTGGGGCGGGGCTATCAGTGTGTGTCTCTTTTCTGCCATTCATTCATCCATTTGTCAATCTTCCTACATTTTTGTTAGCAAAGCCCATCTTCCAAAGATCTAATCGGCTCCCAAATGATGAAATCATCCACATCCCTACTTTTTTCTAATTACAGGACTGTTTCAATTGGATAATAAGGGGGAAAGAAAAAGGGCAGTTCTAACTCATGAGGACTTTAGGCTGGTATCTGTGTTTTAAAACACATCAGTTGATTTCTGGCTCATAAATGCTGGTTATTACAGTAACTGGCAGACTGAAAGACATCTTGAAACAGACAAGAAAAATTATATATATAATCATTAAACTCACCAGCCTGGTTGGTAGTGATGTTAACAGAGGCAAACTGGGGTGCATAGGGACTCTTGCTGGATACTCCATTGACGGCTTGGATCTCAAAACTGTACTGGGTGTGAGCCTGAAGGTTTCTGATCGTCACGTGTCTCTCTGTAAGCCCAAGGTGGCGTGGAGAGATGTCCACATTGTCATCACACCGTGTGCAGGTGCCACGTTCGGGAAGACATTTCTTACAGATGACGTTGTAGAGAAGGTCCTCTCTTCCACCTTGGTCACGTGGCTCACTCCATTCAAGTATAAGTGATGTCTCGTTTACACTGGAGATAACATTACGTGGCGCTGACGGCACAGCTGCAAGAAATAAGTGAATAAAATCATGTTTGTCTCGAGTAGACGCAATTAAACATTTCAGCCAGTTCAGTGAATGTTGTATCCAGGTCAGTTGATAATAAAAACCTTGTCAAAAAGACTAGCCTACAGTGGTTTTCCAGTTTTAGCTGCTTTAAGTTTATTTCCCAGAAATTTTAAATTGTCATCAGTTAAACAAAGCTGGTTTAGCTGCTTGGCTATCTGATTTTCCCATCTGGACAAATCGACAAGTTACCCAAACCCAGTGGTGCCCAAACTCCATCCTGGAGGACCGGTGTCCTACAGATTTTAGCTCCAACTTGTCTAAAAACACCTGCAAGGATGTTTCTAGAAAGCTTAGTAAGAGCTTGATTAGCTAGCCCAGGCATGTTTGATTGAGGTTGGAACTAAACTTTGCAGGACACTGGCCCTTCAGGACCAAGTTTGGGCACCCCTGCCCAAACCCTAACAAACCTACAATAGCATGCAGTGCTTGAGAAGATGAAAACTGCATTTTAAATGTTTATTTCAAGCACAAAATGGTCAAAAATGAGGCTTCATGCACACTCAATGCAGATTAAGTGCTTTCAAGTGAGTAAAATGAAGTTGTCCCATTTGTGCTGCTCATTTTAACATCATAGCTGTGGTGCCCACTTGGGAGAGCATTTTTGCATCAATCTGTTCAGAGTGCTGGTATTAAATAGAAGAAGGAACATTTCAAAGCAATCCCAGCCATTGTCGTGTTTTGCTGTCAGAAAATAAGATTTGCATATGGATGAACATACAGTGTGAGCACATATGCAATGTTTAGATCACAGGTCTCAAATCCAGGTCTTGAAGGGCCACAGCTCTGCACAGTTTAGTTCCAATCCTGCTTCAACACACAAATGTGTCAGACCGAAAACGCAAGCTCATGCAACAAGTTTCGCAGTTCGCTGCGTTGGAAAGTTCAAGCTTGGTGAACTCTGACCTGCGAAATTGCATCACACGATTGCATGAGACCAATCGAAGATCAAAACATGACCTCTCTGGACAGAAATTTAAAACATGGACCAATCCCTCGCTTTTTTAAATGTCTAATCATCTTTTCGCATCGCTGTACAACAGAATTTCGCACGCAAAAAGTCTAGTGTGACCACAGCATTACCTGTAGGTTTCAAATAAGCTTAAAGGACGCAATTAGTTTGATGTGGTGGGTTTAATTAGGGTTAAAGCTGAACTGTGCAGAGCTGCGGCCCTCGAGGAACTGGATTTGACACTTTTTAAAGCAAATATTAAAGTGTTTAAAGTAGTTTCAAAGTATTTTGATGACAAATAAACAACACTGCTTGTTGTTTGGATGAGATACTGGTGGACAAAATGGAGATTGTAGTTGAAGGAGTCACTCACTGGTGCATTCTGAATCAGGTGAGTCACTGTCCGCCCGATAGTAGCCTGTCCTGCAGGAACAGATGCTGGCAGCTCCAGAACTCGTCCTGCTGTTTGATGGACACGGGGAACATAACCCTTCTCCTTGCTTGGACTTAAAGGTACCTGGACTGCAAGCTAAAAAAAGAAATAATTTTCAATGTCAGACATATTCACACCAACGATACGAAATTTGAGTATTGCCTCCAACTTTTCATTGTATTGAACAGCTAAATCAATAGCAATTTCCCCTGTGCAGTTAGCATTTGGTGAGATCTGCTTGCCTTAATTAACTTCCTTACTTTTGTTTTTCTTACCCACAGTATGCACTAATCCGTTCCATCTCGGCATTGTAAAATACGAAAGCATACAGGTTCTTGTGTACGTTTTTTTGTTTGGCACTGTTAATTTGCTGTTGCTTTCCTCCAGGGGAAATAACCCCCTCGTGACTAGACAAGTTCCAACAACATACCCTGGCCTCACATAAACTCCCATGCGCACATGCTAGCCGTCAACTACAATTACAAACACATGCCTGTTAGTTCCAAACAAGAACACTTTTCAAAATGAACTCTTTCAATCAATACTCGAACACAGGGAATGCCGACGTTTTGCCACAGGAAGTGTCCCTCTAAGGTAAACAAAGGACGTTGAAGGCTACGAGGGAAAGTGTGAGCTGTTATCTTATGAATACAAAGATTAGTGTGTCATTCACAGGTCTTTGACCCTCGTGGAGCTCTGCCGGCACCATTTACAGAGATTGTGTACACATTTTATCGCGTCTACGGTAAATGCTGAGGTGCTCGTCTGGCACACGATGGCATTGTGATCTTTCTGTTGAAAAAGTCACCCAATTGTCTTAGGATCAATGAGAAAGTTGTTTGTTTAGTAACCGTAGAGGAGTCAGAACTCAACCTCTGAGCCAGTAGTTACTGGTTATCAGTAGTCATTTCAGCAACTAACGCTTAGAAACATCAAATAATCAACAGCTGCCGCATTTTTCAGGAAATTGTTTGAACATCTGGTTTCTGTACTGATAGCGTTCAACGTTTCACACACCACTGGTGATGTTCCTGATGTCACCTTCGAAGTTCCCTTTTCTCAGAACGTGCAATGTTGACACACGGTTTCATTAGCGCAGTGAGTCTGTTAACCAAGGGCTTATTTATTTAACCATTAATTAGGGGAGGCCAGATGTAGGTAGTGAAAAGGGAACATGGAAAACGGTTCACATAGAGATAAAGATGAAAGGGTGTAGGCCTTGTGAATCTGACTTTATCGCACATAACGTATCCCTTTAGAGATTAATGAGTCCTCAGTGTTTTGCCTCACATTTCAGATGTACATAAATCAGCTGAAATATGGTGGAGACAAACGAGACCATCTAGCTTCCAGCTCCCGTGAAAGACCGCTTGAAATTCCCCTTCAAAAAACTCAGGCTGTTTTCTGAAGGGTTGAAAGTGCTGATTAATCGCTTCCAAGAAGGTAAGAAGTCAGCCCTTTCCTTTCATCCTCATCCTTCCTCTAGCAGCACTCCTGACAGAGTGAGAGAGAGAGAGGAGAGGAGAGGTGAAAGAAAGCAAAAGAAATGCAAATCCTGTGGCTTTTTTTCATGAGTTCTCTTACTTGTGCACTCTCTCCAGTACAGTCTATTCCTCACACTCTGTTGCCCAAACCTTCTCCACTCTCTCCCTCTCTTATTGAGAGCAGAACATGGGGCTTAAGGGAGCGATTAGAATTTGTGGTTAAATTGGAAGCGAGGAGAAAGAACGGATAGGGGAAATATGGAGCGCTAAAGAAAAAAAGGGTATCGTCGATTAATATTCATGTGGATGTCCTAACTGTGCTCTGGCAGGGTATTAATGAGACCAACGGCCTTCAGATGAAGGCGAGCAAGAGAGAGGTGACAGAGAGATTTATCCCTCCTTTAGTTTCCGGTTGACTTGATTAGAGAACATTTTATCAGGGCACAGCCACCAGGGCTTTCACCTTGAGCCACCAAAAGCAAACAAATGAGTTTTTAACTGTACATCAGCCAGTCCTGACGACTACCTTTATTCCCCACATGTATAAACACCTTTAAAATGTTGGCATGAGTAGAAAGGTTCTTCATTACTTTGATGACTATACACAATTTATCTATGCCACAGCCGTATCACCCTGCAGCCCAAGACCAGTTGCTCACTGAAGCTAAGCAGGGCTGAGCCTGGTCAGTCCCTGGATGGGAGACCACATGTAAAAACTGGATTGCTGTCGGAAGTGATGTTAGTGAGTCAAGCAGAGGGTGCTCAACCTGTGGGCTGTGTGAGTCCTAATGCCCCAGTAAACGTGAAGGGGACGCTATACTGTCAGTGCACGCTGTCTTTCGGATGAGATGCTAAACTGAGGTCCTGACTCTCTGTGGTCATTAGAAATCCCAGTGCACTTCTTGTACAAGAGTGGGGGTGTAACCCCGACCAAATTGGGCCTTACCCATCATGGCTTACATTGTGTACTAAGACAGACACAAAATAAAAAGTTGCTATTTTCTAGGTCAATGTGTTTAGAAACTATACTCTCATTCTGGTGTAAAAGTCTAGGAATTTTGCTGCCATACAATGGCACAATAATATTACGCAGTGCAGTAGTTACATGTTTAATTCTAGGTGACTTGTAAAATGGGCCCATTTCCGAACAAAAAGTTTTCCTTTAACTCCCAATCCCTCAGTATGAACAATTATAGTAATGCAGTCTTCAAACACTGCTAAAACTCCTCACAAATAATTTGCTGTTCAATTTCCCTTGTTTACACCGGAGGCTTTGTCTTTGTAGTTCTTATAATGTGTTGAAACCAGCCGTCTCTTTTGTGACCTTTCACTTCTGGTGCCTTGACTGTCAGGATTACTTTTCTTTCTCCATCTCGTGCTCTTCATTAATGTTTCACTGCAGTCCTTGCCCTTGGTCCGCAAATCGATTCCGGTCTCCTCTCACTCCCAGCTCTCCATTTGACCCTTGACCTCCGGCTGTCTACTCTGCTCACTTTCACTGCGGCTATGTTACACGCTGGCTTAATTCACCTCAGTCCGAACCTGATATGTTTTTCATCAAGACTGCTTCTTTCTCTCAGCAAAATGTTCCACTCTGATAGACATACTGACTGTTTTACTTATTCATTACTTTGCAATGCTAAAATCGAGGTCGAATAACCAAATTTGCTTTTGGGCTAAACACCTCAATAAAAAACACTGTGATTTGTCCATATGGCTTAATGTGATACTGTAAGATAAGAAATACTGCACAGCGAGAGAGATTAAAAATATATATATCAGCACTCACCTTGACACTGTGTCTCCTTAACTGCAGGCTCAAACCCAGCCATGCAAGTGCAGGAACCCACAGGAACCATCCATTCTCCGTCTCCATTGCAGTAGAGTTTAAGAGGGACAGAAACCTCCAGAGCGTTTGGTACGCAAGTCCCAGGGGCAATGACTAGTGACGTGGCCTCAGCGCCAGTGGCTGTTTCTGGGAAGACGGCAAAATTGGCAATGGTTGTGGAACACTTCTTGTAGAAAGCCCGGACGGAGATTAAAGACATGCAGGCGCCCAAGTCCTGGAAAGCCAAATAAAAGCCAGCCTTGGAAAGTGGACCAAAGCTGCGGATCTTGGTGTTGACCCGACCAGATTCCAACATAGAGAAGCTCTCATCCGGAGCAATGGTGTCCACCTTAACGTAAGGGTTCTCCATCCAAAATGGACTGGTGGCGGTGGCTGAATCCGAGTCGGACTCATAGTAGAACAGATTGAAGGTCTCTTTACATGATCCTGGAATGTTGGGAATGCTATTGCAGTCTCTCACAGTGAACTTCATCTCCACGTAAACGCGGAGAACGTCCTTCCGAGGGATGAAGTCGCTGCGAAGCCAATTGTTCTGGTTAAGTTCACGAACGTTGCACACTTGGTACGTTCGAATGGGGTTCATGGCATCATCGTAACCGCTAACTTCCTCCCACTGCATTAAAAAAAGAGAGTATTGTAAGTCACAGATATGAAACAACACACAAGTTCGCCTTGACAATGTCCGTTATATACACTGCATGCAAGGATTATTCTAGGGAACGATAGCAATAACAGATGTTTTATCTAAAGTGTTGCACAATACGCAATATTGTCAGTATTATAAATGAAGCATTCTCATTGTGATGTTATCCAGGGCTTTAGAAATCTGAGGTGTATGCTGCGGAGGTACGGCAGGCAATAAATTGCTCTTTCTGTGCTAAAGCCCTACGCACCGCAGCTAAGAAACAATATAACCGAGGGAGCAAGCCGAGAAAACGAGTGAATGAAAGAGGGGAAATTAAATTTTGTGCTTTTTGCTTTTGTGCCTTTTTTTTTTTCAATTACACATCGTGCGTGGTGTCATTAAGTGGCTAGCGGCATGCTGGTCTTTCATCTGCATTCACCAGTTCAATGAGGAAACCTTCCTGGGCAAATTCATCAAAATTAGCATGGAGTGTCAGAACTCCATTGAATAAAACAACGAGTGGATGTTTACCTCATACCTAGAGCGTGGAGTACTCTCTGCATCACTTCACAATCAATTACAGTTCAATTAAACCATCATGATTACATTGTATTCATGCAGATCAACAAGCTACGCTTCATCCTCTACCTAAGCCGCTTCTTTCTTATCTGCCGCAATTACGAGTTTTACGCCTTTTGAAAATACCAGTGAGCTGTTTCTTCAAGGAGATGATTGCTATTGTGCTAATAAAAGAGTTTTACGTTAGCGTGTTTATAAGGTGTATACAGGTCATGGTGTCAGCAAACAGATGCTTTGAATGGAAATGATGCTATTTGAGATGAAATGAGCAACACCGTATTACGTAACAAGGATTTAAAGAATTTAAATGTTACTAAATGAATTACAGATTGTGTCCTATTCACATTAAAGACAAGGTCATGTGGTCGTTTAAAGGATACTAATATTGTGTTGCAGTCCCCTACATGAAATACATCTAAAGCCAGAAAACATAACTGCTTTAATATTGCGATAATTTTACAATGATTTCGGTACGATTCATTTGAATCAATTCGATGCTAAATGTCTAGGAAAAACCCTTCCTTCCATAATCCAACTCTGCTCTGATTGGTCAGTCTTTTTTTTGACTGGTCTTCCCATGTTGGAAATTAATTTCAGAGTGTTCTGATGTTGTGGGCAACATTATTGCTATGCAAATGAGTTACTTTTATCAAGTTGTTTTGCAACTAGCAAATAAATAAATATATAACCACTCATTAAGGGCAGATAACACCGAACACCAGAGGCGCCATTTTGAATGATTTACTAACAACAGCAAGTATTTTGCGTGCTGCTTATGCGCTCTGCTGCGCCTCGCGTTCTTGCCATTGTGCATTGTGCGCTCGCATTTGAAATAAAAGTCAACTCTGTGCGGAAAAAGCGTGTTACGTCAGTCGCGTCTTTTTCATTCTCCAATCAAATGAAAGCATCGGCAGGGTTTCCATTGAGGTGACAGCAGTGTTTGCATTGTCAAGACGACTACAGAGACTTTTAAAGATGGAGGAGAGACTAGTGGTTGCTGTTTTGAGTTATCTGGAACTGTATAACTTTACAAATCTCGAACATCGCAAAATTACTACATAATACAATTATAACAACATCAACAGCAACACTCGCGCACAATACGCAGCTGATTCAGTGCTTGCCTAGCGATACAAAAAGCACATCGCACTTCTTTTTTTTCTTGTCAACAAAAAAGGAGTGGTGCGTCTCACGTTTTTGGAACGTAAAAGCATGTTCAGTGTGATCAGCCCACTAAGCAAATTCAAAGCTGACTCCTTCTATTGACAGACAATATTTTATTTATCAATCACTTTTTTATAACAACTCTTATAGACTGTTTAAAGGTCCAATTAGACCCTTAGCATCTTATTTCAAAAATTCTAGTAAGAGTTTGAACATCACAATGATATTAGGCAGCACAGTTACATAGGTGGGGACTATTTTTATGCTCTGCGTAATAACACTGCAGCCATGGTACGGCAGCAACGTTTCTTGATTATTACGCCAGAATGAGAGTATAATTCCTAGCCATATCAATCTAGAATATAACTGTTCTTTTTCTGTCAGTTAGTACACGATGTAACTACAGAAGTGTCATACTTTAAATAGGAAAGCTAGGGTGCCACTGATTCAGGCCCTATGACAGCAGTGGGGAGGTGGAGACGGTGCCTTGTCGCGAACTAAAGTGTAGTGTATCGCATTGTAAAGTGCAGGAGGATTGAAGACTGGGCCCCCTAATAGTAACTTTGGGAATCATACTTACTCCTAACCATTTTTTTTATCCATTCAGTAAATCTGCAGGTCTGACGGCAGCACTTTTAGCTTAGCTTAGCATAGCTCATTGAATCAAATTAGACCATTAGCATTAGCTCAAAAAATTCAACATAAGACTTTGATATAAGGCAGCACTGTTCCCTAGATGTAGACTATTTTCAGGCTTTGTGTAATATCATTACAGCCATGGTACGGCAGCAAAGTTTCTTGATTATTATGCCAGAATGAGAGTATAATTCAACTAGAGTATAATAACAACTTTTTATTTTCTGTCAGTCTTAGTACAAGACATAACCACAAAACAGTCACATTAAATATAGGTAAGCTGGGGCGTCGCTGATTGAAGACTGGGCCTCCTAATAGTAACTCTGGGAATCCTCCTAACTCCTCCTACACCCTTAACGGCGCCCCTGCTGTCGAAAGTAGTCAATCTTTTTTGGAATCTTTAGAATAGATGCTAATGGTCTAATCCGATTCAATGATTTATGCTAAGCTAATCTAAAATTGCTGCTGCCAGACCCAGAGAATGGTTGATTATATTCATTAATAACTGTTTAACTCGACAGAAGGTGTAAAATGACAACAACAGGAGTGTTCCTTTAACATTCTCTAAGGGTAAACCACTACTTTGACCATTAAGAAAGCCAACCAGAGACCTTGGTTTTCTTAAACAAATAGCATAAATAAAAAAAAAAAAAGAGTACGCTAAAGGATCAATTACTGCAAAAAGGGGAAAAGAAAACATTGTGGCATCAAGAGATTTGTTGAGAGAGTAGCGTAGTGTTTGTGAAGAGGTGAAGTCTTTAATTAACACAGAGATATGGATGTTGTGCAGAAAGGCCATTCATCCAGATGGGCCCCAGGGAGACGGGGCTTCCAGAACTCTCTGCTTTATCACAGTCTCTGAGCCAGAGCTATGGAGATCAATAATAAGCATCAGGTCAATGGGACGGGAGAAAGAATGGGGCGTAAATGGGCATTTAGTTCAGTGGAATAAATTGCTGACTGCAGGGGGAAGATGGGAATGAAAAAGCGGACCACACATTGCACTGGAGACGACTCTTCTTGCACGCAGCAATTGATGCTCGGTTCATTTCCGCTAGGCTCATTTTCAGACTACAGATGGCTTGCTTTGAGTTATTTATGCCTGTTAAACTTTGATATGAGAACTAGGGCTGCACAGTGTATCGTTTCAGCATTGATATCGCAATGTGCGCAGTAGTTACATCGCAAGATATGCAATGTTGAGTCTGAATTATAGTCGAGAAGAACCTATGAGATTCATAGAGTCACTGCTAGGTTTAATTATAATTGCATGAGCTTTAAAGGCCTGTGACTGACCATTTTAAGAGAGTTTATTCATGCACAAAACATTGTGATGTTTGAAGGTGTAATAGAGAAGAATTATATTTAATTATTTATATGGGGAAAAAGTTGTCTTTCTTAGAAATTTTGTCTCGTTTCTAGTCCAAATATCTACATTTCAAAGTGAAAACAGGACTATTTTACTTACCCCATGTTTTAAAGGGGACCTATCATGCAGAAATCACTTTTATAAGGGGTTTAAACACAGTTGTGTGGCAACCGTCAGTGTTTATATCCAGCTTCTGATGTTACAAACGTACTCATTTTATTTGTTATAATCAGACTTGGTCAAAACAGTCTGTAGAAACACTTTGATTGACATTTCACTTTGTATGATGTCATCAGAGGGGGAAAGCCCTGCCTATTTGTGACGATCTCTCTCTCATTAGCATAGTACGCCAGTCTTGTTTTTGAATCTGCCATTTTGCTGACACACAGGCAATTGTAGCTCCGCCCTCTTTTGAAAAAGAGCACAATCTAACTTGAATTTAAAGCGACAGTCTCCAAAACGGCACAGTTCTTCTAAAGGTGAAAATATTTTTACTTGTTCAAAGAATTTAAGATGTATATCGAGATTCGATAAGCATTTTTTTTGCATTGTGATTATTCAATGTCTGCACCTGAATACTGTTAGACTACCCAGAAAACTGTCAAATAAATCTGTTCAAACTGAAACTGTGTTCATATCGCAGTATTTAGCACATAAGAAATGTAATATTGCAAGATAGGATTTGTGCAATATTGTACAGCCCAAAAAACATATTTATTGCGTTTTTTTACTGCATATCTTCAATTCATTGGATATGGATAATGGCCAATTAAGCCAGTGGGTCAAACTCATAAAAATAAATAAATAAATCCACAAAAAACAAAATGAATACAAAAATAAATACATAATACATGTATGGATAAATAAATAAATAAATAAAAATACAAATAAATAAATTAAATAAATAAATAAAAACATAAAATAATAAATAAATAAAATACAAATAAATTAATTAAATAAATAAATAAATAAATCCACAAAAAACAAAATGAATACAAAAATAAATACATAATACATGTATGGATAAATAAATAAATAAATAAATAAAAACATAAAATAATAAATAAATAAAAATACAAATAAATAAATTAAATAAATATATAAATAAATAAATCCACAAAAAACAAAATGAATACACAAATAAATACATAATACATGTATGGATAAATAAATAAATAAATAAATAAATAAATAAAATAATAAATAAATAAAAACATAAAATAATAAATAAATAAAAATACAAATAAATTAATTAAATAAATAAATAAATGCACAAAAAATAAATATATAATTAAATAAATAAATGAATAAGTAAATAAATACATATATAAAGAAATAAAAATACAAACAAAAACACAAATAAATACATAAAAACATAAATAAAAAATATAAATGATTAAATAATAAAATTAATAAATAAAAATGCAAATAAATAAATAAAAATAAAATGAATACAAAAACAAATACATAATACATGAATACATACATAAAAACATAAATAAATACAAATACAATAAATACAATAAAAATACACAATAAATATATGATTAATTAACTAAATAAATGAATAAATAAATAAACAAATAGACTTCAGCTTTACGATGAATAGCTTTTTTACAGCATTTCTTCGATTCATTGGGCATAAAACACTGCTGTGTAACGATGGCTCGTGTGATTCATTTATAAATACGTACGTGTTGTTTTTATTCATCGTTGTTTTGCGAATTAGCAGGTCAGGTTTAAGCTACAGCAGGTTGCTGTGTTTATGTTTCCTTAATGTCATTACAGTCTGTATTTATCTGTGTTTATTTTGCGGGTTACAGGTGTCAGGATAATGACTTTTCCTTCACGGAAGATTAAATGAGAAGAGAAAACAGCCTGCTGAGTCAGACTGGGATTTGGTCCAACGTTTTTTGTCCCTGTTTTTATTATCTGGGCACAGTTCCCGTTTCAGTTTTCTGGGTGCGACATACCATTGAACTCGGTGTCACACGAAATTAGATACAAGCGCAAAGAGAGATACAGAGGCTACCATATATGCCGGTGACAAAATCTAAAACAAACAAATAAATAGATAAATTAATAGACAAACAAATAAATAAATAGATAAATTAATAGACAAACAAATAAATAAATAGATAAATTAATAGACAAACAAATAAATAAATAGATAAATTAATAGACAAACAAACAAATAAATAAATAAATAGATAGATAGACAAACAAATCAAAACAAATGAATAAGTAAACAATTGAAGTAATGAATAGATAAATAAACAAATAAAAAAATTAAATACAATTTTTTATTTTGACCAAATTAATTTTTGTATACCTCCCACTTTTGCATCACTAAAAAAAAGTAAATAAACATCATTTAAATTCATTCACAAAATTATTCAAAATTAAAATAAAGTATGTGATTGTATTTAATACATATAATAATAATAATAATAATAATAATAATAATAATAATAATAATAATAATAATAATAATAATAATAATTCCCAGTGATGGGTTGCAGCTGGTAGGGCATCTGCTGTGTAAAACTTGCTGGATAAGTTGGTGGTTCATTCCACTGTGGTGACAGTGATTAATAAAGGGACTAATTAATAAAGGGACTAAGCTGAAAAGAAAATGAATGAATGAATGTGCACAAATATTCTCATTTATTTATCTATTTATTTATTTATTTATTCATTCATTTATTTAGTTAGTTTGTTTTTTAATTTTAATTTAATTTAATAAAAAAAAATTTGGTATCATTTTAGTCACAAATGTGCAAAATATTCTCATTAATTTATTTATTCATTCATTCATTTAGTTAGTTTGATTTTTAATTTATTTTAATTTAATTATATATATTTTTTGGTGTCATTTTAGTCAAAAATGTGCACAAATATTCTCATTTATTTACTCATTTATTTATTTATTTTGTTTGTTTTTTTTTCATTTCATTTCATTTTTGGTATTATTTTAGTCAAAAATGTTCACACAATATTTATTTATTTATTCATTTAGTTAGTTTGTTTTTTAATTTAATTTAATACTTTGGTATCATTTTAGTCAAAAAATTTCATAAATAATCTCATTTATTTATTTATTTAGTTAGTTAGTTAGTTAGTTAGTTAGTTAGTTTTTTTTTATTTAATAAAAACATTTTGTATCATTTTAGTCAAAAATGTTCACACATTATTTATTTATTTCGTTATTTTTTTTATTTAATTACATTTTTTTGTATCATTTTAGAACATTCACAAAAAATTCACAAATAATCTCATTTATTTAGTTAGTTTGTTTTTTAAATTTAATTTTAAAAAATTGGCATCGTTTTAGTCAAAAAAGTTTTTATTTATTTATTTATTTAGTTAGTTAGTTAGTTAGTTAGTATTTGTATTTAATTTAATGATTACATTTTTTGGGATCATTTTATTATGAAAAGTGAAATCCTTTAGCCTGATTTACAGCAGCAGGAACAATATATTTCAACAACAACAACGTAAAGCTTTTTAAAAAACTCTCCTGACCACAGTGAAATGCAAGGCGAGGACTCTCTGGTGCCGCATTTCCCCCTGTCTGTCCTAAAATACAGCAGGCCTGAAATGTATATAGCTTTAAAACATGACAGAGAGCAGAAGGAGAAAAAACCTGGCAAATGTTTGTCCTGAATGGAGGCATCTGTTGGGGTGTAAAGGGGCAGAGCTGCAGCCCATTGTACAGCAAATTTACTGCTTTAACGGGACAGAGGCGGCAGATTTATAATAATAATATATGCACGGTGAAGGTGAAACGTCGGGTGAGTTGTGTTTTTGGGGCTTTTATTGTGTGGCAGGGCATTGGTGCTAAGTTACTTGGAAGTAAAAAGTGGTTTTGGGGAGGGGGTGAAGAGGCAACAGCTGAGGACGGGGGCAGGAATGGGGCACACATGGAGAACTAGAATATATAGAGGAGGTGAAGAACCAACAAATAATGCTGCGTCACAATTCACAAACTACACGGAGATATCGGATACATTGTACAGTAGTCAACATCCTCAAACATGTGCTAAAACTATTGTACAGCACCCATTCTTCTGTGACAACTTTGAAAAACATTTTTTCAAACATATTTTGTTTTTATTTATTGTTTTATTTTAGTTTTTTATGCGTTTATTTCTTTAGTTTTCTCTGTTTTTTACTTAATTTAGTACTATTTTACTTTATTGTCTGTTTATTGTGTATTTTTGTTTTTAAAATTAAATTTAATTTGTTTTTATTGTGTTTTATTTATTTATTTATTTATTTTATTTAGTTTATTATATGTTTAATTCTTTAGTTCTTCCCTGCTTTTTATTTAATACAAATTTAGTTTTATTTATTTATTCATATTTAATTAATTAATTTTTTTATTTATTATTTATTTAAATGTAGTATATATTTTTAATTCTTTAGTTATCTGCTTTTTACTAAACTTAATATTTATTTGATTTTTACTGTTTTGTTTTTTTTTTCTTGAATTTTATTAGTTTTTTGTTTTGTTTTATTTATTTATTTAATTTTATTTATTTAATTTATTTATTTTGTCTTTTTATGTATTGTTTTAATTTAGTTTGTTATACGTTTAATTCTTTAGTTCTCTGCTTTTTGCTTAATTAAATATTTATTTTATTTTATTGTTTTGTGTTTTTTATTTGATTTTATCAGTTTTTTTATTTTGTTTTGTTTTATCTTTATTCATTTCTTATTTAATTTAATTTAATTAATTTATTTGATTTTTTATTTATTGTTTTGTTTAATTATGATATGTTTAATTTTTTAGTTCTTCCCTGCTTTTTATGTAATATAAATTAAGTTTGATTAATTTTGTTTTATTTATTTTTTTATTTTATTTATTTATTTTTTATTTAATTACTTTTTAATTAATTTAATTTTATTTATAAACCTTACTTAAACAATTGCAATCCATTAATCACAGTGATTTTTTAAATCACAGTTTGCATAATTATCATAAAATAAAATTAACTAAAATTACAAATCAGCCTTAAAGGGACAGTTTGGTTTATTTACGATTGTGATTTGCATTATGGGATGTTGATCTGTGTCGAGTTTTGATGTTGAAAATTCAACTCAATTCAGTTTAACAAAGGAGCTTTTATTGACATTTTAGTGGTTTGAGATAATAATATAGTGTATAAGAAATAATATAAAGAGAAATAAATGTTAAAATAACAGTAAATGTACTGGCAGTTTATTGCAGGGCTGTTAAACATGTTTTTAAAAAAGTCTCTTTTTCCAAATGTTCAAGGTAAAAAGTCATTGGAAGTAAAGATCAAGCTCCCATAATGCAATTCAAATGCATAAATAAATGGGAAAAAAAATTATGAATCACAACATATGGAAAACGACTGCTTTTACAGTCTATATTAATAATGATAATGATAAATTAACAATCTGCAGCACGTGTACCCAGTCCAGTTGCAGTGGTGCTCAGCTCTAGAGTGTTAAACACAGGAAGCTGTGAGTTTGATCAGATAAAGTCAATGGCCGGATCAAATTTCACCCTCGCTGTGTTACATTCATTCTCCAAAAGTCAAATCTCTGCCCACAAGCTTTTGGCAAACACAGCACAAGTATCCTTCACTCCGTATATCTTTCATAACACACACACACACGCACACACACACACACACACACACACATATATATATACATTGCTGCATTTCCTACTTCTGTTCAGTCTCATGCTGCATCCCAATTCACATACTTGTACTGCACTCTGAAAGTGTGTCTCTTTTTCTTGCATATACTGTTGAGTGTGTATCTGAAGAGTGGGCAAGATTTGGGGCAAACTACTTTGTCATTAATCAACTATTCCGTTGCTTAGTTACATGCCCTGTCAATCATCCTCATATAGTAGTCTACATTTGAAGTGGATTATTATTCATTCTTTCATTCATTTTCTTTTCGGCTTAGTCCCTTTATTAATCTGGAGTCACCACAGCGGAATGAACCGCCAACTTATCCAGCACATGTTTTCCAGCTGCAACCCATCACTGAGAAAGTGTATTATAATTATAATAATAATAATAATTATTATTATTATTATTATTATTATTATTATTATTATTATTATTATTATTATTATCCCAAAAATGTCCTGAAACTATTCCACAACACTCATTGTAGTTTTAGGAAAAATTTGAATAAAATAAAATAAAATAAAATAAATAGATTTGTAATTTTAATGACATTTTATGCTGACTTTAATGTAAAAAGAGAGTCATTAACGAATTATGAATAAGTAAATAAAATAAAGAAATAATAAATAAACTATATTTTTTATTAGTATATAAATAAAATTAACTCCTATATTTTTCTGTGGGATTTATAAAAAATAAAATTAAATAAAATTAAATAAAAATTAATTCAATTAAAAATTTTTACAAAAGCACCAAGGGGAAAATATTGGTGGTGTGCTTAACTGCAAACAAACAAACAAACAAACTAACAGACAAACAAGCAAACAAATAAATCAAAAATTAGCGAGGTAAACAAAACATAAAATAAATAAATAATTTAAAGTAAATCAAATATATTGATTATTATATTCCAAACAGAAGATGATAGACAAAATATATATATTAAAATATATATATATATATATATATATATATATATATATATATATACAGTTGAAGTCAGAATTATTAGCCCGCCTGTTTATTTTTTCCCTCAATTTCTGTTTAACGGATTTTTTTCAACACATTTCTAAACATAATAGTTTTAATAACTCATCTCTAATAACTGATTTATTTTCTCTTTGCCATAATGACAGTAAATAATATTAGACTAGATATTCTTCAAGACACTTCTATACAGCTTAAAGTGACATTTAAAGGCTTAACTAGGGTAATTAGGTTAACTAGGCAGGTTAGGGTAATTAAGCAAGTTACTGTATAACGATGGTTTGTTCTGGAGACTATCGAAACAAATATAGCTTAAAGGGGCTAATAATATTGACCGTAAAATTGTTTTTAAAAAATTAAAAACTGCTTTTATTCTAGCCAAAATAAAACAAATAAGACTTTCTCCAGAAGAACAAATATTATCAGACATACTGTGCATTCTTACCATTCTTTCAGTTCAGTTTATGGCAAAATATGACCTTGTTGAGATTCCCCCTTTCTGCTTTATTTTGATTGAATTAGCGGTTAATCTACTGTAAAAGCAGTGTGTAAAAGGCAGAGGTAAAAACAGCTCACCCCAGTCTCAGGATGTGAAGTCCAGGCCAGCTCAGTTGTGGCCCATTTGGTGTCCATCAGTGTTTCTGCAGACACAAAAACAGAAAAATACAGTCAGTCCCAGGAAACAACAGGCCAACAAGTGCATGCAAACGTCAACCTCGCCATGAAAAATATCAAGTTTTCAACAACAACAACAACAACAATATGGTAAAAATACTCAAAATCATCTCTGTCAACAATTTCAAACAATTTAGTTTGATTTACCAAAATCAAGATTTATGCATGTGACAGAAAATTTCGTAATGTCACATGCATAACGAAGCCTTTTCCTCATAAAATGATCATAAAATAAATATTATTGGTTCTATAAAGAGACAACTTTAATCCTCTTGATTAGCATTATTTCTTTTGGCTTGTGCTGTTTAGCCTCTGTAAAGTATATTTTACACTGTAAACTTGCATACTTTGTTCAGTCACATGCATAACACGCTTATTTCCTTCATTTTAAAATATAAAGCACGTTTACAGATTGACAGTTTTCTGATCTTTTAACTGTCTAGTTAGTTATTTTGCAGAAGATACACAGATATAATATACTGTTAACATTTACATTACACTGAAAGAAACTATTTCACACATATGGGCTGAAATTAAACAAACAAATTACATTTAAACTCAATTTGTTTGTTTAAATTGAGCACAAGTAAATTATTTACAGTCACTTACCTTAAAAAAATAGCAAAACTAATAAATCAACTATGAATCTTTTTTTTCAGTGTACTGTCGAGTTTACGTTTCCACTTTTATTGCGAATGTCACACGCATAACGCTGGAATTACGATCTCAATACTGATTATTGTGTGTGACGTCACAGTTTTTATCATTTTTTTTTGGTCACATCCATTTGTGTGGATGTGAGGGAAATGTTTATTTCCCTCATTTAATATTTAAAACACATTTATAGGTTGATAGTTTTCTGATCGCTTGACTCTATAGTTAGTTGTTTCTGAAAAAATATAAACAGATATTTCAATATAATGTTAAAATCTACATTATTGTTGAATTTATGTTCCATTATTTATTGCACGTCACACGCATAACGCTGGAATTGTTATTTCAGTACCGATTATTGCGAGTGACGTCACAGTATTCACAAAAATTACATTACTGTACTTAAAATAATATTTGTGTCGCATATTTTTTGGTCACATCCATAACGCATGTTTATTTCCCTCATTTAAAATTACAGATTAATAGTTTTCTGATCGTTTAACTCTCTAGTTAGTTGTTTCTGAAAATATTAACAGATATTCCAATATAATGTTAAAATCTACATTATTGTTGAATTTATGTTCCTTTATTTATTGCACGTCACACGCATAACGCTGGAATTGTTATTTCAGTACTGATTATTGCGAGTGACGTCACAGTATTCACAAAATTACATTACTGTACTTAAATTGATATTTGTGTCGCATATTGTTTTGGTCACATCCATAACGCATGTTTATTTCCCTCATTTAAAATTACAGATTAATAGTTTTCAGATTGCTTAACCCTCTAGTTAGTTGTTTCTGAAAATATAAACAGATGTTCAAATATGCTGTTAACATTTACATTATTGCTAAATTTATGTTTTATGCATTTTTTACCGCAAATATCACACGCATAACGCTGGAATTACCATCTCAATACCGATTATTGTGTGTGACGTCACAGTTTTTATAATATTTTTTTGGTCACATCCATAACGCATGTTTATTTCCCTCATTTAATATATAAAACACATTTATAAATCGATAGTTTTCTGATCGTTTAACTCTCTAGTTAGTTGTTTCTGAAAATATTAACAGATATTCCAATATAATGTTAAAATCTACATTATTGTTGAATTTATGTTCCTTTATTGCACGTCACACGTATAATGCTGGAATTGTTATTTCAGTACTGATTATTGCGAATGACGTCACAGTATTGACAAAATTACATTACTGTACTTAAAATTATATTTCTGTCGCATCTTTTTTCGTCACATCCATAACGCATGTTTATTTCAGTCATGTAAAAATATGTAATATATATAGAAATATATAATCAAATATATAATATCTTAATCCCTGTGTTTAGTTGTTCAATAAAATATAAACAGATATTTCAATATACTGTTAACATCTACACTATTATTGAATTTTTGTTTCCATTTTTTACTGCAAATGTCACACGCACAACGCTGGAAATACTGTGAAAATATAGGAGAAACAAATGAAATGAGAAAAAAAAAGCTGTTGAGGAACTGATAACTGTCACTGTCCATACGGCTAATAGATATGAATGTGTTGCTGTGAATTCATGAGCGCAGGAACGGGAAGAAACACCATCATGCTAATCAACAGTGAAAAGACGGCAGAAAAGCCGAGCCGCTTTGTGGGTGATCCAGAAGGCATTGTCAAAGATTTATGACAGCCCTCCTCTAATTAGATTTAATTAGCCGTGAATTTGCGGGGTGGGAAAGAAAAGCGAAGTGATTCTGAAAGACACACACACACACACACACACACACACTAACACATAAAACAGCACAAGAGTTCTTCAAGAGTGCCATAAAAACACACAAAAGCAGATCTTCAGGCTTTCCTCAATGGTCAATATGGTGTGTGAGTGTTTTCCTCCCTCTGGCCATATGTGCAGCATATTGTTTTAGAGGGTGCGTTTACTTTTGCACAGAGCAATCGTGTTTTACTCAATTTGACGGATTAATTTATTTAGACTGTCATGTATTTTATGTGTAGCCGCAATCTTAGGATGTGTTTTGATCAGAAGCAAAGCCTTACATTTTATGTTTCTTGTCCTCTAAAGTTGCGTTGGGTTTTCATTTAGTTTATTCCTGGATGAAAACAAGGGGTTGTAAGAATTATCTGAAAAAAAGCTGGATTGGGATTATAATAATCAGGCTTGCTTTTATTTAGTTACTTATTTTTGTACAGTGGCACTATTTGAGCAATTTTTTAGATATTCTTATATATATATATATATATATATATATATATATATATATATATATATATATATATATATATATATATATATATATATATATATATAAATAAGATATAAATAAATATATCAATATATATATATATATATATATATATATATATATATATATATATATATATATTAACACACACACACACACACACTGAGGAGAAAATGTAAATAAAATGAAAGAAAATCAATATTGCTTTTATTATAAAGTGAAATAAACAAAAGTAAAAGTAATATTACATTTTAACAGTTAAACAGTATATAATAATAAAGTAATATAGATTTTTGATATTGATAATTAAAATAAAGTATTATAATTGCATTATTACTGTAATTATTAATATACAAATCAATAAATCAAAAACTACTATTGGAATATTTTGTCGTAAAACATTATATAAAAAAATCATGTAATAATAAAACAATTATATTTTAAAGTACAATGGTAAAATTACAAATTAATAATAATAATAATAATAATAATAAACACTGAAATAAATTTATTATTTATTATTTGTTCATGCAAGTAAACACATTTACTAATTGACCACTATTGTAAAGTACAATTTTTAATTATTATTAATAATATTGTTATTATTGTTGTTGTTTTATTATTATTATTATTATTATTATTATTATTATTATTATTATTATTATTACTACTACTACTACTACTACTACTGCTACTACTGCTATTCACATCACTGTTTTCTATTAGCCAAAATGATACAGCTACTGTAATATTTAAATTAAAACAAATCCTCTATCAATATTGCTTTCTAAATCAAAAATCAATACCAACTTATTTCTTTTGCTGTTGCCAAATATCAATAAAACTCTACAGGCACGTCTGTTTAATATCTGCAGTCAGATCAATGTTAACACCAGAAGTCGCCTACATTAAAGCGATAGTTCACTCAAAATAATTTAATTTGCTCATCATTTACTCACCTTTTACTTGTTTAAAACCCCTTTGACGTTCTTCTGTTAAACATTAAAGAAGACATTTTGAAGAATGTTGGAAACCGGTAACCATTGACTTCCACAGTATTTGTTTTTCCTACTATGTACGTCAATGGTTACTGCATTTCAGCTTTCTTCAACATATCTTCGCTTGTGTTCAACAGAAGAAACACTCACATACGTTTATAACCACTTGAGAGAGCGAACTAAATAGTGAGCACAGTTTAATTTTTGCGTGAACTAACCCTTCAATGTGAATATCTAGGCCTAATCTCTGTGCTTTTACGTGCTGCTATAAACTGTTAATTCTCCTCACAGCAGCACATTGACACGTTGATTCACTGTTCATTCATTGACTGACGGATCTTCAAACTCCACAGTAAACAGCTGTGAGTGTTTGAAAAGAAAAGCTCCAGTCAGCGGTCGCTCTGTCGCAGCTCAGCCGGCAGAACAGCAGAGAAAAGCGGCCGAGTCTCCGCTCGGACTCCCGCTGAATGTTCGCCACTGACCGCAGCGTTTCTGCACACTTCGCTTTTGTTTGCGTTTTGTAAAAAAAAAAACAGCAAAGGCGAGCATTGTGTAGCCGAGCGAGCTTTTACATGAGCAGGCAAAGAGAGAGAGAGAGAGAGAGAGAGAGAGAGAGAGAGAGAGAGAGAGAGAGAGAGAGAGAGAGAGAGAGAGATGTATTAGCCTGTCATAAAACACAGAGTCAGCCAGTGAACAAAACTAGTCAGGAATATTGTTGGAAACCATCTAAATGAATGTTGTCTATTAGGCTATATTATATTATATTATATTATATTATATTATATTATCTTTTAATAATAGCCTTTTTTTCTTATTTGCGTATGTATTTAATTCTAATTGCTCTTTGTTGTTATACAGTGGTCATGCAGCATACATAAATACACCCCATTTTTCTCAGTGAATAGCCTATAGACAATATATTTTGGTGCATTTGAATAAAACAGATTTATTTAACGGATATATTTATTAAAGTATTATTTTAGTCACCAAGCATCTTTGGAAATATAAAATTAATACAATTAAATTCGAGTGAAGTTTTGCTAAATAAATAAATAAATAATAAATACAACTACATTTAATATATTTGTTTGTTTTTCTTGGTTTTTGGATTGATTTAATATTTTTTCCTAACATATTAATTTGTTTATATATTTTTTTATCGTTATTATATGATTATATATATATATATATATATAGTTGAGGTCAGAATTATTAGCCCCCCTTTATTTTATTTTATTTTTTTAAATATTTCCCAAATGATGTTTAACAGAGCAAGGAAATGTTCACAGTATGTCTGATAATATTTTTTTTTTGTCTTATTTGTTTTATTTTGGCTAGAATAAAATAAGTTTTAATTTTTTAAAAGCAATTTTAAGGTCAATATTATCAGCCCCTTTAAGCTATATATTTTTTTCGATAGTCTCCAGAATAAACTATTGTTGTACAATAACTTGCCTAATTACCCTAACCTGCCTAGTTAACCTAATTAACCTAGTTAAGCCTTTAAATGTCACTTTAAGCTGTATAGAAGTGTCTTAAAGAATATCTAGTCTAATATTATTTACTGTCATCAAGACAAAGATAAAATAAATCAGTTATTAGAAATGAGTTATTAAAACTATTATTGCTGAATTGTAGTATATTTGTAAAGTTTTCCATAGAAATTATTAATTATTTTTTTTAATCTGTCTATTAAACTTTTTCAGATATAACAAAGTAATTTTACAGAGTAATATAAACAAATAATATTCCCACCCCCACCCTCCAAACAATATGAAATTACATGCATCTAAGAGAGAAAATAAGAAAATATATAATAAAATAATTATAAACTTAAATTAAAATAAATAAAATAAAAATAATAAAATAAAATAAAAAACCTGTGCAGATTACACATAAACCTTCATAACCCAATATTACAAACATCAATCCTCAGGTATTTATACAATGTACTTAATTACATTTGCTTTGCAAAGATTTAGATTAACATTTTAATACTGACATGCACAGAAAAGAAAATTCTAAATAGGTCCCATGTTTCAGAAAAAGCCCCAGTATTGCAGTTTATTGTAATTATTAAGTTAAAAGAGAGATTTGTGAGGTGTGTAGCCTACTCATATGCTGTGCACTGTATATATGTATTAACTTTAATTACTTGACTATTTTATTAATTGTTAATGTAATCTGCAAAGTTTTGGCAAAACTTGACAAGTCAATAAAGCTGATGAAGTTATTTTGAGAATTTAGTTGAATTAAGAGAGAGAGAGAGAGAGAGAGAGAGAGAGAGAGAGAGAGAGAGAGAGAGAGAGAGAGAGAGAGAGAGAGAGAGAGACTCTTCCCGCAACGAACAGGCCCACAATTCACCGTCTGAGCCTCCATCAGGACCAGCTGACGACCGAAAATCATCCACACGGCGAGAGATTTGCTTTATTTCCCGCCGGTTTATATTTCCCGCTCAATTATCTTACATCTGAGGTAAAAACGCGCTGAGTTGATACCTGAGTGGATTCTGGCGGGAACAACGACCGAGCGCCGGTAAAGTCCTTCACTCGCACTTCTACGTTCAGCTATAAACCCACTTGTATAAACTTAAGCATAAACTTGTGTTAGTGAGGAAGAACATTTATGAAACCTGAGGAAATAAGGGCGACGCGGGAATCAGGTGGTGAAACGCGAGACGCAGGTTTCCATTTTCACTCGTGTAGAGAAAGCTACATTAGCTATTTTAAAACTGTACAACTGTAAAGTATATGACATATAGTAATACAATATTAAGTACTAAGTATTACTATATTGTTATACTATATTAAGTACAAAGAAACTACTAATAATATAAAAAAATAATAGATTATTCATTCATTTTTCGTTTAAATACATGAATAAACCCATTTTTAAACTGTAAAGCTCTTGAAATATGAAACAGTGATATTATATAATCAGTAAGCCTACTTTAAAACTATATAAACTTAAATGTTTTTAATAATTATAAATGTAATCTTTCATAAAATTAGAATTTGTAGATATTAGCTTAAAAGCGACTAAGCTGAAAAGAAAATGAATGTAAGATATTAGCTTATTACCACTGTTTTATACATTCACATACATTTTTTTAAATACGTATACGTTATACTAAGACAAATTAAAACATAATGTGTATAAAGGAATAATGGAAATATTTGTAAATTACAATAAGTAAATAATCTATAAGATAATATTAATAATTCCCAAAATGCTAGTTTGTTTTAAACAGATAGTGGGCCAAATACGGACAAACCCAATGCTTGGTTATTTTTAAATTCAATTTAATTACCATTTTTAACCCAATTGTTAGGTTTACCCATATTCGATCCAACATTGTTTTTTTAAATTGTATAAATATATAACACACAATACGATATTTCTTATTGTTAAATATTATTTTGAAGTAACATTTGACCCCATTTTAACCTTTGAGTAAGCAGGTCCACTTTCTAATAACACTTCATTTACACAAACACAAATAAGCTCCAGTGGCTTATTATTAGTGTGGCATATAACCACAGCGTCTTATAAATCCCAGGAACTGTATCTGATGGCACTAAACATCACAGTAAAAGGAAAATGACCGCGCAGCCGGATGTTTCGAGGGAAATGTGAAATGATGTGTAAATTACTAAATGATAAGTCGCTGTTTTGGGTTGAAACATTAACAGCGCAGTTGCATGACATGCACCGATTCGATGGCAAATTCCTCTTGTCAGAGTAGCATGTCGAAACACAAACACGCACATATTGATGTAAGAAAGGTCAGCTCCTCCATTCTAATCCTCTAATGACAGAGCAGCGCTAATAACAGAGGAAGACACAGAAACACTTGAATCAACACACACACACATACTTGTGTTTCATGGTTGACAGGGACTCTCCATTGTCGTGATGTATTTTATACAGTAAAAAATGCTTATTATATGCCCCTGCCCTACCCTACCTCTAAACCCAACCCTTACAGGAAACCTGTGGCCGATTTTGAATGTGTTTGAAGTATTAGGGCTGCATGAATATTGTTGTTGAGTATTGTGATAACTATATTTCTTACTATATAGACCTTATTCTTCGTTGCGGAAATGAGCTTGTTTTTGCGATTGTTTTAAAACTTCCGATTCAGTCGCCTATAGGATAATAAATGTCAGAAAGCGGTCAAACTACTTGCTCTACAAGCGTTTGCATGACTATATGGACAAAGTAGAATAATATAACATCAGTTTCCAACATCAAGCAGCAAAAGGAGCTGTTTTTATTGTCAAAACATCTAAAAAAATGAATGGAATTCAATGAGACCCGAAGTCTCGAGCCAAATAGATTCAAATATCTGCTGCACTCACTCATGTGCGGAGAATAAGGTGAATAACATTTGGCTAGAAAAGTGCCAATTTTATTAGCTATGTTTTTAAGTATATTGTTTATGTAGTAGTATTAAAATAAACAGGTAAGTGACATTTAAAATGATTTCTAATTCAGACTAAAGAGGTGCAAACATTTAGTCTTCAAAACACTACGAGTAAATGAAAACCTCGGCAGATATTCAGCGATTGGTTTCAGGCCTCTTTCATATGTGGAAATAAATCAGATGTAAATCAGATGTGTGACAATGCGATCAATCATGTAAACAGGCAGATCAGATTTATCAGCCTGATCTCACGAGAAAACGTAAGTATTTTACGTTTTGTCAGTTTAGTGGCTATTTCGAGTTTATTCGTACGAAATTGTACGATTTTAAACATAACCTCACCCCTAAACCCAACCGTCATTGGGGGATGAGCAAATCGTACGTATTAGCCAATAAATCAAAAAGTTACGAATTGCCGTGAGATTGTGTTGGATTTATTGAGGCATTTCGTTTTGTACGTCATTAAGCTTGTGACAATGTGGTACTTCTCCGTGGTTTAACGACGTAGAGGGAAGAGCGTGTGTGAAGAAGCCGACACGGTAAACAACAACAACAGGGGAAGCATGGATGAGTAATGTGGTCAGTCGCTACAATTTGCTCCCACCAGACCTGAGATCTCTCTCGTACCCACAAATTCCTTTGAATGGTGGAGGACACCTTATATAAACCATAGGCGCAAGTTGCGATGACTTCCCTTTGCCTCCTCTGCTTCAAAATCATTTTAAAGTTGGACGAACTTCGCATATTTCACAGAGCTAAAAGCAAAACAATTTCTTCCATCGTGGCGCAGATGCTAGAACCCACCTTTATGTAAGTTATACAATTTACAACGTCGCGCAAGTGTAAACACGTGAATCAGATATGGGTCACAATTAAAAGAATGTGTAAATGGGCAGGCAAAAAAAATCAGATGTAGGCAACAAATCAGAATTGGGCATCAAGACCTGACAGTGTAAACGGGGCCTAGGTCAAACCAATGCCATTATGCAACATTATGTCCCTGTAAACCACATAAACCTGTACACACGCATATTCTTTTTGTGCTTTTATAAAGCGCCTTCAAATATTTCTTGGTTCCAGAAAGCAATCTTCTTCTTCTTTTAAACAAAAAGAGGGGTATGTGAACAAACCCTCCTCTATTGACATGAAGAATGCGGAGTGGATTTAGCTGGTGAGTCAGTGGCGTGTGGGCCGACAGGTGAGAGATTACAGCAGACCGGGCGCTCGCAGCTTCAGCCACTGCTTCTCTTGTGCTGTTTGGAGAATGTGGAAACCCTCACCAGCAGGGACCCGGTCAGGATTGTGTGCATTGAGGACTAAAGTGAGTCGAATTTACATGATGATTTGCATTTATGGAAATCAAAGGTGAAGTGTGTGCTTTCTGCACCATTAGCATCAGCGAATGGAGCTGCGAATAGGACAAAAAAATAAATAAAAGGTTGCTTGACTGGTTTTATAAGTGATGGCTGCTATTGGGCGCTCAGAAGAAAAGCTCCACCTCCGAACTCATGCTATTGGATTAGTAAATGTTGTGATTGGTCAATAAGGATGATTAAAATATCAAGGATCTGGATAATCATAATATATCTTGACTGCGTCACAGTGGCGCAGTGGGTTGCACGATCGCCTCACAGCAAGAAGGTCACTGGTTCGAACGTCGGCTAGATTAGTTGGCATTTCTGTGTGGAGTTTGCAGGTTTTCCCTGTGTTGGTGTGGGTTTTCTCCGGGTGGTCCAGTTTCCAAAGTCCAAAGACATGTGGTACAGGTGAATTGAGTGAGCGAAATTGTCCGTAGCGTATGCATGGTTTGCGCTACATTCATTCTTCCATGGCGGTGCGTCACACCAAAATTCATCCCGCCACGGCTACATTACAGCTTCCCATTCAAAACATTCAGTCGTTTTTTTAAATGGCGGGTTATAATCGCACCAAAACATATTAAAAAGTAAGTGAATTATAAGAGAGCGATCTTTTCTGTAATCATAGTAGTGCTGTGCGCTATTTGTTTAACCCTTTAAGATGACGTGATGACTGACTGACAGGTGCGTGATGCGTGAGGCCAGCAAATACGACGTAGCTTTCAGTTATGACGAACACAGTTTCCATAACTATATTTTATTTATGGACAGTGTTGGGCAGTAGCATCACTACTTGTAGCTTAACTACATTTCTCAGCAGTGTGGCGGTAGCATCGCTACTTTATAAATTCAATAGCTTTTCAGTAGCAAAGCTTTTTTTTTTCAGTCAAGTAGCGCAGTAGCGTCCACACAAGCTATATTTACCGATCGCAGATCACTAAGAGACAGCACCAACATTCACGGAGCTGTGAGGCCGGTGTCTAGCCGATGAAGGTGAATCCATATGATGGCGAGAATGACGATTTCTTCTTCTTCCTGTTTTACGGTAGTTGACAACAAACTTTTTGGTGCGTTACTGCCACCTCTCGCTCTGGTCGGTGACGTCGCAAATCAATCATTAGGCTGACACGAGAAACTTGCTTGATGGAAAGATGACTGAGGGAGAGGAGTTATGTATATATATATATATATATAGTTTACTGTAGTAAAGGCTAAAGTATGCTACGGTAATTACTATTATTTCATGATAGTTATTAATGATACAACAGTATTTAAGTTAGTGTAATTTAATGCTTATTTATAAATATTTCCCCTTTACTATACATTACTATAGTATTTAAATGTGTAACACCTGGCTTTATTGGATTATTTGTTTTTGCTGTTATACTATAATCTGTTTTTGTTTGGTACAATATTATTTACAGTAAATAACTGAATGATATACAATAACTGAGGTAGAGGATTTATGTATATATATATATATATATATATATATATATATATATAGTTTACTGTAGTAAAGGCTAAAGTATGCTACGGTAATAATGATACAACAATATGTTAAAGTTAGTGTAATTTAATGCTTATTTATAAATATTTCCCCTTTACTATACATTACTATAGTATTTAAATGTGTAACACCTGGTTTTATTGGATTTTTTGTTTTTGCTGTTATTTACTATAATCTGTTTATGTTTGGTACAATGTTATTTACAGTAAATAACTGAATGTCAGTTACAACTGAATACAATAACTGAATAACTCATTGGCAGTTTTATTGATCACTAAGATATGACTGATAATTTAAGTTGCTTCGATTTAAAAATGAAAATTGCAAAAATAGCTTAAATGTAGCAAAGTAGCTTTTAGCTTAGCTTGCTACATTTCCCAGGGTGTAGCTTTTAGTGTAGTTGAGCTACATTTTAAGTAGTGTCGCTAATAGCTTAGCTCACTACATTTTTCAAGTAGCTTGCCCAACAGTTTATGGATAAAGGTCTATGGCTCTGCATACAATGACTTTATCTTGCTGGAGTTTATAACCGTTTCACTTTACTTCAGGATGCATTAATGCCACTCTGTAGGTCTATTAGAGACATTCACAAATATTCCTAGCAAATCTAATAAATTTTGAAGACATACTCATTACATAAACGCACTAAATCGCACTTCAGCAGCGTTTATTTGAGAGCGCACAAGAAAATCTACTCTTGACACTTGAGCAGCGTATATTTGAGGTCGTGCAAGAAGTTTTGTGCACGAACAGAGGAAATCGGCTCTCGAGCACAGAGATTCACATGCTCGTATTACACGAATGCGATCTCGACATGTAATACTGCGCTCACGACATTTGTCAATGAAATAACACCGCAGGTAGTTGGTAGATCCGTGTAAAAGGCCCAACAGAGTCTGCCGCCACAACTGGAAAAAACCTTAGGAAACACTGGTATGTGTGTTAATGAGAGTGTATGGATGTTTCCCAGTGTTGGGTTGCAGCTGGAAGGACATCCACTGCGTATAACTTATTGAAGTTGGAGGTTCATTCCACTGTGGTGACCCCTGATTAATAAAGGGACTAAACCGAAAAGAAAATGATTGAATGAATGCATATTTAACATTTCAGGCCCCCAAAAAATTATTTATTTAATTTAATTTTGGATATAATCCTCCATAGATGATCAATATTCCATAATTAGTTTGTTCTTAATCTCTCAATATGTTCATTTTTTATCCTTTTAGCTGACATATCTATTTACTCCATTTTGTATCCAAAGACCTGCCAGTTCTGTCTCTTTCTAAGCTGTTGTGGAGCGGTCTCGAAAGGCAGGCCCAATGACAAAAAAAACCCTACAAAATAAAAGAATGTCACTCTCTGTCTCCAAACACTTGAGCTCTGTTTTGCCACCCAACACTGAGATGTGTCAACAGCGTGGGGAAAACACTGCATTAAACTTATTAAAGCTATTAGACTGATTGCTTTGTATGCGCTTTTGTTACTGCTTTTATTAGCTCTTGGGGGGGCGGTAGGTGAAGCAGGCAGAAAGTGGGGGAGAGAGAGGGGAAAGTCGTTGAAAAAGGACAGAGCAAAAGAAGGGAAGGGGGGGGGGGGGGGGGGCGTCCTATTTAAATTGAAATGTGGTGAACGGCCCGGGCCTTTGTGCCACGCTGGAGTGTGGTGATTAGAGAGAAGGCTGCTTTTGGCGAGCTGGCGTGCAACCTCTAATTGGTGGAGGCTTCTTGATGTAGATGGCTAGATCTCCAACACCCTCCGCAATCCTCCATGGGAATCCCATGAAAGGAGTCTCCTCATCTCCATCCGTCCACTTGCCGTCAGTCACAGCACAATGCCTGTCACTCTCTGGGCCATTTAAGTACTAACAAGGCCCACTGTCAAAGCTGCAGATGCTGCACTCAATTTGAGACCAAATTTCCATCATTTCTATTAGGGGAGTCAAAATTATTACTTTCTACGGTGCGCCGATATGAAGACAATTCAGAATCATTTTAGTATCAGACTACACTCTCAGGCCTCGTTTACATTAACACGTTTTAAAGCGTCCACACTGGCGTTTCACCTAGTGTTTCTGAATAACTCCATCCACACTATACCACTGAAAACACACATCAGGTGATCACACACACACTCTGGCATGCACTGCAGCATATGTGGACGTCTGAGCTCCAGGCAGTCATCTACCCAGATAAGAGCTGTGTACGTCGGACTGTTCATCAAGGATCTACCGCTGGATCTAATCTCACTATATTCGCAATATTTATTAAACGTGTTATTTAATTCATCTTGTTCTCTATCCATTGACATATTCCCCGACTTTTTGAATCTATTACTTGTTCTCCGGTACCGTGTTTTGGCTGAGCGCAAACATGTTAATTAATGTAACCGCGTACACTGATTCTGCACATTTGACTGATTGCCTTTATTTCCTACATTGTATAAACTTATTGAACGTTATACTTTTATAAAGGCCCTTGTTGATCATTAAAACTGATATTCAGCAAAAGAGAGGGTTTGTTTTGTATTTTCAATGAGAATGAATGGAGGCAGTTATGTTATAGGCTCCATTTTGTTATAAATATGCATACAGTGAAGATGGCGCTCATATAAATATGAAGCTACATGACGCCTCAACTTTTTTGGTGTCTGTTAAGCTAATATCAAAATGAAAATAGGCAGTTCCTTATATCGTGTTTTCATTTTATTGTTGAATGCGATGTGAATGGGGTTGTAAATTAAACTGTTCCCTTCGAAGATTTACCCGACGTGTCCTCGAGAGTTTGCTTACCATATCAAACTTGCGAAGTCTGATCTTACAAGGTGAGGATGCAAGACTTAACTTTGTATAGGCTACTTAATACTAAGGAAAAAGCCCCAATCAGACTGGCGAATGTCTGCAGCCATGTCTCCGTTTCCCCCATCCACACTAACAGGAGCCTCCGTGTTTTAAAACCAAAACAGCCTCTCCAGCGTTTTCGAAAAGCTCTGTTTTCTGCACTCAAAAACTCCGGCGTAGTTTGGACTGATGGCTTAACCATAGCAAAACTTCTGCATTTTCAAACTAAAACATATTAGTATAAACGGGGCCTCAGTAATAAAGGTACAAAAGCTATCACTGGGGCTTACTTTTGCGCCTAAAAGTCCACTTTAGTACCTTAAAGGTACCACAAGGTATCCTTTTGTACTTTTTAGGGTACTAATATGCACTTTGAAGTTACAAATGTGGACTTTTAATGCACCAAAATGTACCTTTTGAAAAGGTACCACCCGAGTGACAACTTTTGTAGCTTTATTTCTGACAGTTGATACTGAAATTTTATAAACGGCCATTTCTCGCTAACATTTGAGCACGTTCTTAAACACAGCTGATTGTAATGTAATGTGTATTTATTTAGCACATTTATCGTGTATGGCCATACACCCAAAACGCTTCACAATCATGAGGGGGAGGGTTTCAGCACACCACCACCACTGTGCAGCATCCACATGGATGATGCGACAGCAGCCACACGACAACGCCACCAGTGTGCTCACCGCACACTAGTTATTGGTGGAATGGAGAGACAGTGATAGAGACAATTCAGTGGATGGGGATGATTTGGAGGCATCCCTACTCTTTACGAGAAGTGCCATGGGATTTTTAACGACCACAGAGAGTCAGGACCTCAGTTTAACATCTCATCTGAAAGACGGTGCTCACTGACAGTTTGCCATCCCCTTCACTATACTGGGGCGATAGGACTCACAGACTGCAGGTTGAGCTGGCCTCACTAACACCACTTTCAACAGGAACCTAGTTTCCCCATGTGGTCTCCCATCCAGATATTGACCAGGCTTAGCTCTGCAGTGAGTAACCATCTTGGGCTGCAAGGTGATATGGCTGTGATTGGCCATTGTGTTCACCAGTGCTCAACGGAAATGACTGTGATTGGCTGTGAAGGTCAACAGTTTACCACTTTCCACCACTGTTCACCAAGTGCAAATACAAATACATGAACACTGGAGCATTTCAAAGCTATACCGATTAGTCGATTCGTCAGCGGATCGATCGCTCATATGTCAGCTACGTCAAGTGCAGTAAAACTGAAAATTTAGAAAGCGTCATTGAATTATATCACTGAATCCGAATTATTGACAATGATAATCATAATTAAACTGAATCACAAAACAAGTTTAGATTCACGACCCTAATTTCTAAGTAGTCAAATCGACAACTTCATTTTCCTTCGGCTTAGTTCCTGATTTATCTTGATTTAACCGCCAACTACTCTGGCATATGTTTTACACAGCAGATGCCCTTCCAGTCGCAACCCGGTACTAGGAAACACCCATACATTCAAACACTCTTTCATACACTACAAACAATCTAGTTCATCTAATTTATGTCTTTGGATTGTGGGGGGAACCAGAGCACCCGGCGGAAACCCATGCCAGCACGAGGAGAGCATGCAAACTCCAGCCAGGCCCAGGACTCGAACCAGTGACCTTCTTGCTGTGAGGTGACAGTGCTAACCACTGAGCTAACTACCAATTCTTCCTCACATGGCCAATCATGACATGTAGAACAATTAAAATATCCTACTCGTGCATTCTTTTTCACAGAAGACTAACCAGATTTCATCATTCTAGTTACGAATTAGTGGGAAATCTCTAAGCCAGAATCTGACAGGATGGTGACAGAGCATAAGTGCGACAGCCTCATTTTTGTTTGTTGTGTTAATTAGATGTTCATACGACAGTAGAAGGCAGTGGGATTGGCCCCAGGATTTAGGGGAGGGGGGGTCTGGATTTTGAAGTTGACACCATCAAGGGAACGGGGTTACAGAAAGTGCTTTGATCAAGCAGAGTCAGACACTCACTCTCGCAGACAGCACAAAGACAAGCACTCCGGGTTCATACAGAGAGCAAAAAGATGAGCCAAGATGAATATTCAAACCAGTGAACCCCGTAGTGCATTCCAGTCCCAGCCTTAGAAATGGGAATTGCACCCCTTTATCCGGATTCATACTCGTTTCTTCCTTTATCCCAAGGTTTTTAATTACAGAATACAGTCAATCTGATGAACAGACAGGCCCTCGGGCAACTGTCTGCTAACCAGGTGTGCTCACAACTGTGTCTAAATGTGTATCCTTAGCTAGCATGTCTGTGCTACTGCTATGTCTCCTAAAGAAATAGGGTGAGACTTCCCCAATCCCTCGGAAAAAACTGAGAGTTGTAATGCATTTTGGATTAGGGTGACATTCTAGCCATAAAATTAAGATATTGGGGCTTTCACACTAGAAGAGTTCCCAGCACAGGAACTAGGAACCATATGGGAGAACTAAATATTCTCCTAGTTCAGAGCTCCTTAGAGTTTATCGTGATTGTGCGAATGCAACCAGAAAATGGTCCAGGTTGAAGTTAGTTCTATAGTTTTGGTTTTGTATGAAATGAGTTCTATAGTTCTTCAAGGTTGAAATTAGTTCGATAGTTTAGTTTGAAATTAGTTCCATAGTTCCTCAAGGTTAAAATTAGTTTTATATGTTAGTTTGAAATTATTTATATATTGTATAAGTCGTCCAGGTTGAAATTAGTTCTATAGTTTGAAATTAGTTGTATAACTCTTTAAGGTTGAAATTAGTTCTATATTCTATAGTTCTTCCAGATTGAAATTAGCTTTATAGTTCAGTTTGAAATTAGTTCTATAGTTTTTCCATGTTGAAATTAGTTCTATAGTTTAGCTTGAAATTAGTTCTACTGTTCTTCCAGGTTGAAATTAGTTCTATACTCTATAGTTCTTCAATGTTGAAATTAGTTCTAAATGGTATATGTTAGAACTAATTTCAACCTGGAAGACCTATAGAACTAATTTCAACCTGAAAGAACTATACAGTATATAAATAATTTCAAAAGTTCAGTTTGAAATTAGTTCTATAATTTTTCAAGGTTGAAATTAGTTCTATAGTTTAGCTTGAAATTAGTTCTATATTCTATAGTTCTTCCAGATTGAAATTAGCTCTATAGTTCAGTTTGAAATTAGTTCTATAGTTCTTCCAGGTTGAAATTAGTTCTATAGTTTAGCTTGAAATTAGTTCTATAGTTCTTCCAGGTTGAAATTAGTTCTATAGTTTAGCTTGAAATTAGTTTTATAGTTCTTCAAGGTTGAAATTCGTTTTATGTTAGTTCGAAACTATTTATATACTCTATAGTTCTTCAAGGTTGAAATTAGTTCTATTGTTCAGTTTAAAATTAGTTCTATAGTTTAGTTTGAAATTAGTTCTATAGTTTAGTTTGAAATTAGTTCTATAGTTCAGTTTGAAATTAGTTCTACAGTTCTTCCAGTTTGAAATTAGTTCTATAGTTCAGTTTGAAATTAGTTCTATAGTTTAGTTTGAAATTAGTTCTATAGTTCAGTTTGAAAATAGTTCTACAGTTCTTCCAGTTTGAAATTAGTTCTATAGTTCAGTTTGAAATTAGTTCTATAGTTCAGTTTGAAATTAGTTCTATAGTTCAGTTTGAAATTAGTTCTATAGTTTAGTTTGAAATTAGTTCTATAGTTCAGTTTGAAAATAGTTCTACAGTTCTTCCAGTTTGAAATTAGTTCTATAGTTCAGTTTGAAATTAGTTCTATAGTTCAGTTTGAAATTAGTTCTACAGTTCTTCCAGTTTGAAATTAGTTCTATAGTTCAGTTTGAAATTAGTTCTATAGTTTAGTTTGAAATTAGTTCTATAGTTCAGTTTGAAATTAGTTCTATAGTTCAGTTTGAAATTAGTTCTATAGTTTAGTCTGAAATTAGTTCTACAGTTCTTCCAGTTTGAAATTAGTTCTGTTTAGACTGAAATGAGTTCTGTGTTCTATAGTTGAAATAAGTTCTATTGAGACACACTCACAAACTCTACCCCCAGCTTATAGTTCCTATATCTGAGTTCTTGTAACTACCTGGTATGAAATAAGCATAACTTTAAAGGGTAAACAAAGTACAAAGAGTAGTGGGTTTCAAGAGTAGTGGGATAATATTTTAATATAGTAGTGCATTTATTACAGCGTTATAAAATCTCAATGAAGAAATTGACTCAATAATGGAGTAATTTCAAACAAAAATTACAAAATAAGGTGTGTAAGCAAGAAACGTACAATAGCATGATATAAAATTACACAAGCGATTTTGCTTTACACCCATTGTGGTCAACCTGAATTGGGTGTGTGTCCCCTAAAGCACTTAGCGAAGAGTTACGATACTGCAGTTTCTCTGTTGTGGCTAGACAAGACACAAGATGCGTCGAGATGCAGATAAAGCACGGATCAGCTATTAATGAGCACTTAAGCTAACACGCTTGCGTATTCTGATACCGAGCGTTGATCCGATTACAGATTTCACACTAAACGGGAGCCGTCTGTTTGACTCACTTTGCTACAGGAGTACAATCAATTAATGCGTTCCTGTTTCTCCTTGTAGAGGCGAGCTATTGTACGGCCACAAGGCAAACAACACTGCGTAGGCCTCGTCTGTGTTTATAATTTTAGCTTTGGTCTATTTCAGTTAGAAATCACTCAAATGCCTTACCGCTAAATCAATATCCACCATAGACTTTCATTCATATTCTTGTGCACTTCTGTTGTCCTCTTGAAACATTACAGTATGATGTCTTCTCAAGCCTCAGGCAACATTACTCAGGGTTAATGATAGTGTTTATTGATCAAAGAGAAACACAGCTGTACTTTTATGATGCATGATGCGTTGTTCGTGGTTTCCTAGCCTAAAACACTAGCATAACGCAATTCCAGAGCATGTGATGTTCCTCATAGTCATATTTCGGTTTCGACGGTCACATGCTCATAACTTCGAAGGAAGAGTTTCGGTTTGGGGGTTTGCACGCAATCATCACAGGAAACTGTAGAAACAGAGTTTTAAAATACTGAGGTAAAGTTGTATGTAATGATTTTGCGTTGTTGTGAAGTGCTCAAATTGGTGAGCTTGAGAGAACGCAAAGATCTTGTGAGTTTCTTAAAGGAAACTCAAAACATTTACAGCTACACGTTTTCTCAGGGGAATCCAACACTTTTATCCGCTTGTTAAGTCGTGACGTATGAAATGCTGTTTCCAGGTCCAAGCTACTCATTTGAATTAAGAAAATGTTTGCGTCCACTTAAGTCATATCACACAGTTAAGGTAAATTTGATATAAAATCATGGTGTACACAACAGTCGATGGACTTCCTGCATCACAGACACCAATAGTTAAACAATTAATATAAAATGTATCACATTTCTGGCTATCGGATATTAGGCATGGATATGTATGTATTTACACACACACATTGCGATCGTGATTTTCGAAAGCATTATTATATTATTATAAGTATTAAGTATAAATGTTTATTGTTACCATTTGTTGAGTTTCCCCATATAGTTTGATTGAGCGCTTGGACTCGAAAGCTGTTTCGCGTGATGTCACACTTAACAATAACTACGTTAAGGTTTTCAGGGTAACAACGGTTTGGCAAGGTTCTAAGGGAAGGCAAAGTTTGGTGGCGTAATGCAAATTTTTTAAGAAAACGAAAAGTTTCCTGGGTAAATATAAATTTTTACTTACTATTTATTACTTACTTATTATTTAATAAACGATTGCATAATTTTTACAAAACTGACGCAAAATTATTTGAATACCGTACAGTATGTTGTTTTCCTTTCACCTGTATACGGACAGCCCTCTTTCTAAAATATATTAATAATCAAACCAAAATATGGTATATCAGCCTAAAACATCATACATTTTAGGTTTTTTACAATATTGGAAAAATCTAACATTGCGACGTTTAGTTTTTCTGCAATATATCGCAATTTATTCCATTGTCTGTTGAAATTCTTGATTCTGATTGGCTGGAGGCTGCGCATTAAATCTCTTGAAATGAACCAGTAGTTTTAGCCAGTTTTGATCACAGTTCAAAATAAATTCACATCTCACAAACATTAGCGCTAATCAAATCATAAAATATAGGCTGCATCCAAAATCGCATACTTGCATACTATATAGTGCACTAAAACAGCATGCGAGTTGAGTAGTATGTCTGAATTGTACCCGGATGACCTACTATTTCCGGCGAGATTCTGAAGTGTGCATGCACGCTACACTTTCCCATGATGCGCCGTGAGAGAATTCATGAATGAGAGTGAAAGCGACGCAACTCACGAGGTAGGTCACATGATCATGACAAAATGGCGGATGTAGTACGTCCGAATTCCATTCATACTGCTCACATTCATACTGTATAGAACATACTTTTCTAACGGTAGAGTAGTAAATTTAAATTCAAATGCAGTACCTACTGAGTAGTAGCTGGTTTTAGACGTATCCATAGTCTTCATTATATAAAAAAATGAGTAAAATTAAAGTTACAAATGGTCTGATTTAATGTTTCGCAATCTCTTGAGATGCTCCAACAGTCGGAATCCTTTAGAAACGCATGCAGATTATAAACTGTAAGTCTTTTTATTGTTAAAACTGCCCTCCACAAATCTCACAACTGTGTGACCTTGACAAAATGGCGGATGCAATACGTCGGCGTTCTATTCATACTACTCACATTCATACTGTTATACAACGTACTTTACGAACAGTCGTGTAGTAAATTCAAATTCAAATGCAGTACCTACTGAGTAGTAGCCGATTTCCGACGCAGCCATAGACTTCCTTATATAAATAATTGAGTAAAATTAAAGTTTATTAAAGTTACAAATACTACCGTTTAATGTTTCGCAATCTCTTGAGATGCTCCCACAGTCTGAATCCTTTAGAAACGCATGCAGATTATAAACTGTAAGTCTTTTTATTGTTAAAACTGCCCTCCACAAATCTCACAACTGTGTGACCTTGACAAAATGGCGGATGTAATACGTCAGCGTTCCATTCATACTACTCACATTCATACTGTATACAACGTACTTTACGAACAGTCGTGTAGTAAATTCAAATTCAAATGCAGTACCTACTGAGTAGTAGCCGATTTCGGACGCAGCCATAGTCTTCATTATATAAATAATTGAGTAAAATTAATGTTACAAATGGTCTGATTTAATGTTTCGCAATCTGCAAACTATAAACTGTAAGTCTTTTTATTGTGAATACTGGACTCTCAAATCTCACAACTGTGATTCGCGGTTAACTACAACCTCAACTCAACACTGTACGTCCTACAATGTGACTATATTGCGGATGCACACAATGCGATATCGATACTGAAGCAATACATCGTGCAGCTCTAGTTTGTATACCCTAACCCTACCTAAAAGCATCTTTTTCTTGAGTCTCAACCTCTCTTTCTTTTAATGTTCCCCACGTTTTCTATCTCCGTCTCCTTCTCCCAAGTGTCTGCGAGTGTATCAGTCAACAGGAAGGTGTTTTGACAGGCCGACGCTGATCACAGTCTTTCCTTTCCATCCACTTCATTCTCTCTCATTCCCCCCGTATCTCTGAAACCCCTTCTCTCTTTTTCTCTCCCTGTCCATCACGCTCTCCGGGTCTCCATTACTGTCAGCGGGGAGCAGGGGCAGCTAGAATAAATACAGATGACTCAACCAGCCCGCTGAAAAATGCAAGCTGCTGAGGGTAAACAGGTTTATGGAGGGTTTGGAAAAGGAGGAGGTGCTCTTTGACTGCTAAAGCATCTCTTAAATGGCACTGGCAAAATAACGAAACATGTGTGGAGGGTAGAAAAGGTCAGAGCGATGCAGGAAAGGGATAGAGTTCAGCAGAAGAGCTGAATTTGCTTCATTATGCTGCACAAACTGGAATACATCATTCATTCATTTTCCTTCGGCTTAGTCCCTTTATTCATCAGGGGTCCCCACAGCGTAATGAACCACCAACTTATCCAGCATATATTTGACACAGCGGATGCTCTTTCAGCTGCAACCCATCACTGGGAAACACCCATACACTCTTACATTCACACTCTATGGCCTATTTAGCTTATTCAATTCACCTATAGCGCATATCTTTAGACTGTGAGAGAAAACAGAGCACCTGGAGAAAATCCATGCCAACACTGGGAGAACATGTGGGAGAACTCTACACAGAAATGCCAACTGACCCAGCTGACTCAAACCAGCGACCTTCTTGCTGTGAGGTGACAGTACTAACCACTGGGCCACCATGCCACCGACTGAAATATGTGTTATTTAATTAAACAAACAAATAAATAAACAAACAAACAAACCGCCAGCTGAAATCTTCCTTTTATTTTTCTGGTGTCACCTTGCTGTCATTTCTTTGACATTTTAAAAAAAGAAATAAAATAAAATACAAAATTAAATTAAATAAAAAAATAATAAGAAGAAAACAAAATAAGAAAATTAATTTAAAAAATGATCTGGAAATATTAAAGTAAGCTTGACATTTAAAATAAATGTGAGAAAAATGTTGTAATGTTTCTAGTGTCATCTTGCTGTCATTTATTTGTAAATAGAAAAAATATATAAAATTAAATTAATAAAATTAAATAAGAATTAAATTACATAAAAAATATTTAATAAATATAAAAGATTCAGAAACTTGACATTTAAATTAAATGTTAAAAAAAATAAGTCTGGTGTTACCTTGCTGTCATTTCTTTGATATAAAAAAGAATAATCTAATAAATAAATTCTAAATTATAATTAATAAATACATTTGATTAAAATAAATAAATAAATAAAAAAGATTGAGAAATGTCAAAGAAAACTTGAAATTGAAAATAAATAACAAAATAACAACAACACCAAAAATAATTCCACTATTTCTGGTGTCACATTCCTGTTTTTTCTTCGATAAAATAAATAAATAAATAAATAAATAATCAAAATAAATAAATAAAAAAGGTTGAGATATGTCAAACAATACTTGAAATTGAAAATAATTAACAATAAAATAAAATAAATTATATAATTTTAAAAAAGATTCAGAAATGTCAAAGTAATAAATACATTTGAAATAAATGTTTTAAAAAGTAATCAATTCAAAATAATAATTAATAAACACATTTTAATAAACTAAAATAAATAAATAAATGTTAATACATTTTAATAAATTAAAATAAATGTATTAATTAAATAAAACATGAAATTGAATAATAATAAATAATAAATTAATTAATTAATGAATTAATTTCAATTTAAAATAAATAACCAAATAACAAACAACAACAACAAAAATCTGGTATTTCTGGTGTCATCTTGCTGTTCTTTGATATATAAAAAATAAATAAAATACATAAATAAAAATCAAATTAGGCGTCACGGTGGTGCAGTGGGTAGCACGATCGCCTTACAGCAAGAAGGTCGCGTGGAAGAGTTTGCATGTTCTCCCCGTGTTGGCGTAGGTTTCCTCCGGGCGCTCTTGTTTCCCCCACAGTCCAAACACATGCGCTATAGGGGAATTGGATAAGCTAAATGGGTGATCATAATGTATGTGTGTGAATGAGGCTGTATGGGTGTTTCTCAGTGATGGGTAGCATCTGGAAGGGCATCCGCTGCGTAAAACATAAGCTGGATAAATTGGCGGTTCATTCCACTGTGGCGACCCCTGATAATTAAAGGAACTAAGCCGAAAAGAAAATAAATGAATAATAATAAATTCATTCATTCATCTTCTTTTCAGCTTAGTCTCTTTATTAATACGGGGTCGCCACAGTGGAATGAACCGCCAACTTATCCAGCACATGTTTTACACAGCGGATGCCCTTCCAGCCGCAACCCATCTCTGGGAAACAACCACACACACTCATTCACACTCATACACTATAGACAATTTAGCCTTCCCAATTCACCTGTACCACATGTCTTTTGGACTGTGGGGGAAACCGAAGCACCCGGAGGAAACCCACGCGAACGCAGGGAGAACATGCAAACTCCACACAGAAACGCCAACTGACCCAGCCGAGGCTCGAACCAGCGACCTTCTTGCTGTGAGGCGACAGCACTACCTACTGCGCCACCGCGTCGCCAATAATAATAAATAAATTACTTAATTAATTAATTAAGAAATGTCAAAGAAATTGACAGATAAATAACAAAATATTTGTTATTTTGTTATTTATCTGTCAATTTCTTTGACACTTTGACATCAACAAAAATAATTCTAGTATTTCTGGTGTCACCTTGCTGTTATTTCTTTAATATTAAAAATTATATAGCAGTTAATTAAATAAAAAAAATTAATTAAATGAATAGAATTTTATATACAATAAAATAAAAATAAAAGAAATCAGACTTATCACAGTAAACTTAACATTTAAAATAAATATATTAAATATATTACTAAAAAGGACACCACTGCTCAAATAATTAAAGCAAATAACATTACAACAGCTAATTAAGGAATACAAAATAATTGGATTGAACTATTACAACGGCATTGCTCAGCAGAGTTGGAGACGGTTATGTAGCTTTTGTTTGTCATACAAAATGTTTTTCTTTTAATGAGTGTAGAAAATTGCAATCCGTTGAGCGTGATGAATTCTGCCATTGGCTGAGCCTAGCGTAAGCACATTTTAACCAACAGTCAAACACCTCTCCCTCTCCTCAAGCGAAAAGTATAAAAGGGCTATAATCACGATAACTGTGTTTTGATTGATTTTTCTCGTTCTGGTTGAAATTCAACTCTGACTGTAATAAACTGCCAGGAATGCAAGTCTGCCAATATTGCTGGGGGAAAAAAGTCTTTTTGAAACTCTGAAATATGCCTTCACGCTCAATAAAGAGCTCAATGCGTCATTACCCACAACTCATATTATCAGTCAAGCTACGTCTCCAAATCTGGCACACGCTAGTGATGATGTTTTTTACATAAATCAGAAAGAACCTGAGTGCTTTGGCATTATTCATGTGAAGCTATTGAGGCATGTTGTCATATAAGGTCAGCGTGCGCTAAATGAACTCTACGACAAGAGACAAAAGCAGAAATTGGAAAAGAAACCAACCCTGAGAAGTTTTAACTGGAGTAAGGTGTAAAAACTAGAACCGGTTTAAGAAAAAAGGACGGAGTGTGCCACCAATGAATTGGCAAAGAAACCAACCCTGAGAAATGTTCACTGGAGTAACGTGTAAAAACAATCCAATTAAAAATAAGACAGAGTTTACTGAAGAAAAAATTGGAGATTAATCCAACTCTGAGAAATTCTCTCTAGAATAACAAGTGTTGCAACTAAAGCTCCAGTTTAAAACGGCACAAATATCCACACAGAACTTGGAAAAGAAACCAACCTTGAGATATTTTAACTAGAGTGTGTATCAAAACCATCCCCAGATGAAAAGTACAGAAAATATCCCCAATAAATTGGGAAAGAAACCAACCATGAGGATTTCTCACTAGAGTAACAATTGTTGCATGAAGCTCCAGTTTTAAATACTAAAATATCCACACAGAAATTAGAAAAAAAAACAACAACCTTGAGGTATTTTAACTAGAATAAGATGTAAAAACCATCCCCAGGTAAAAAAGGACACAATACGGCCACCCCAAAAAATGGAAAAAGAAACTAACCCTGATACAGTTACGCTGGATAACGTGTAAAAAAATAGTGCCAGTTAATAAAAAAAGACAGAATTTCCCAAAGAAAAAAATGGAAAACAAACCATCATTGAGAATTTCTCACTAGAGTAACCAGTTTTGCAAGTAGCTCCAGTTTAAAAATACCAAAATATCCAAACAGAAATTGGAAAAGAAACCAACCGTGTCATATTTTAACTGGAGTAAGGTGTGAAAACTGTCCCCAGTTTTAAAAAAATGACCGAATATAATGCCAGTAGATTGGGGGAAAAAAAACCCAACCCTGATAAATTTTCACTGGGTTAACATATAAAATGATCCCCAATTTAAAAAGGACAGAGTTTCCCAAAATAAACAATTGGAAAAGAAACCTACCCTGAGAATTTCTCACCGGAGTAACAACTGTTGCGAGTAGCTCCAGTTTTAAATACCAAAATATCTAAACAGAAATTGGAAAAGAAACCAACCTTGTGATATTTTGACTGGAGTAAAGTGTAAAACCCGTCCTCATTTAAAAAAGGACAGAATATAATCCCAATAAATTAGTAAAGAAACCCAACCCTGATAAATATTCACTGGGGTAACACGTAAAAATGATCCCCAATTAAAAAAAGACCCAAAATAAACAATTGGAAAAGAAACCTACCCTGAGAAATTCTCTCTAGAATAACAACTAAAGCTGCAACTAAAGCTCCAGTTTAAAAATACTCAAATATCCAAACAGAAATTGAAAAAAAAAAAACTTTAAGCTATTTTGAGTGGAGTAAAGTGTAAAAACAATGCAAAGAAAATAACCATGGGTCATTTTCACTGGGGTAACATGTAAAAACAGTTTAAATTTGAAAAAAAAGACAGAATTTCCCAAAAACAAAATTGAAAATGAAACCAACCTTGAGATTTTCTCACTAGAGTAACAAGTTTTGCATGTAGCTCCACTTTAAAAATACCAAAATATCCAAACAGAAATTGAAAAACAAACCAACCCTCGGATATTATTTTGACTAGAGTAATGTGTAAAACTATCGCCAGTTAAAAATATAATCCCAATAAAGAGCCAAAGAAACCAACCCTGAGAAATTTTCACTAGTGTAACATGTAAAAAGTATTCCCAGAGAAATAAATTGGAAACCCTACTCAATTTAACTAGAATAAGAAGTAAAACCATCCCCAGTTAAATAAGACATAAATCGCCCACCCCAAACAATGGAAAAAGAAACCAACCCTGATAAATTTATGGTGGAGTAACATGTGAAAAATAGCCCCAGTTAATTAAAAGACTGGATTTCCCAAAGAAAAAAATAGAAAAAAAACCTACCATGAGACTTTCTCAGTAGAGTAAGAAGTTTCGCAAGTGGCTCCAGTTTTAAATACCAAAATATCCCCCCCCCCAAAAAAAAATTTATAACAACCCTGAGATATTTTGCCTAAAATAAATTGTAAAAATGATCCCCAGTTAAAAAAGGACAGCATATAATCCCAATAAAGAGCCAAAGAGATCACCCCTGAGAGATTTTCACTGGGGTAAGATGTAAAAACAGCCCCAATTTAAAAAAGACCAAAAACACAATTGGAAAAGAAACCAACCCTGAGAATTTCTCACTGGAATAACAAGTTTTGCAACTGAAGCTCCAGTTTAAAAATACACAAATATACACACAGAATTAGTAAAAGAAACCAACCCTGCGATATTTAGACAGGAGGAAGGTCTAAAAACTGCCCCCTTTAAAAAGAACATAATATCCCCCCAAATAGGACAAAATTGGAAGAAAAAAACTACCATAAGAATTTCTCACTTAAGTATCAAGTTTTGCAAGTAGCTCCAGTTTTAAATACCAAAATATCCAAACAGAATTTGGAAAAGAAACCAATCCTGAGAATTGTTTTCTTTATTGGTGTAACATGTAAAAACTAGCCCCAATTAAAAAAAGAAAAAGAAACCAACATTGAGAAATTCTCACTACAACAGCGAGTGTTGCAGCTAAGGCTCCAGTTTAAAAATACAATAGGAAATAAACATAAGAAAATAAACCAAGCCTAAGACATTTTCATTGCAGTCATGAATGTGACAGCTAGCCCAGATCTCCAGGGAGCCTTGCACCCAAAATACTGGATGTGTTGTTTTTTCTTCTTCTGGAAATATATTTGTATTCCCCTCCTGTGTTTTGCAATCCAAGCCAACAAAACGGGGTAGAGGCTCTGCTGACTTCCCCATACCTCCATTCCAGCTTCATTATGGAGGTATTTTGGCAGCGTGCTGCCCACTGGCCTTGCCTGTCAGCTGGGGAGAGGAGCTGTCTGTTGTAGCTGCCGTCCAGGGACTCGTCTCCATTCTCCGGCAGCCCGTTTGCCATACTTGCCTCCCTTTGACACGTTCATTATGCCACTGCGGAGGCAGCCAACAGACATCTAGGCTAAATATATGGTAATGGCACGATCCCTCTGGACCACTGGAAGGCATTTGCCATGCTATAACGCTAAGGAGGTACTTCAGAGTGTGGTGGATGTCAAAATGCCCCCAAACTCTTGTTTTCTACAACTTCTTTTACCTTGAGATAAGATATTTGCGAAGGGACCATGGGAACTGGGTTTCTGATCAGTAAAGGTGCACATACAATCTAAAGATGTGAATTAAACACCTGATAAACTGCTGCCAAAAGTCAAAAAGTAAATTATAAATTGAATATTGTCCCAAAACCCACTAGAAACCATTCAAATGTACTGGTTTTAATGCTTACAATTTGTTGGTTTGTAAAGGCTTTAATGGTATTTGTGGTGGAAACCATTAGAATCTTTTGTTTTCTGCAGGCTTGTGCCTCAGAAAGTCCAATAAATGTAGCATACAGCTTAAAGTCTTTGCTCAGAATCAAAGATCTGCTTTGAATTATGTATTAAGACGCATGTCAGGGTAAAATTACTCCTGATACAGTCATCAAACCAAACACGTGATATCATCTTACAATGCAAACATACAAATAACCTCTAATGGCTGTCAAATATGAGAGTTCTGCTTTGCATCATGGGACAGCTGTTTGTTAGCAGCTACTGGACTGATGCGGTCCACATTTCCAGCGTTCCAGTGGCTTCAGAATGCTTCGTAATGTTTCAAATATACCGTCTGGGGGCCGGCCAGTGAGGTTGAGATTCCTTTTCATTTCTCTGAGAAGAAAAACCCAAGCTGTGAGGGCAAGAACCCTGCTAACTTCCCAGTGCTGTCACTTATTAGCATTGGCAGCCGCTGCCGAATACATGGGAACGAATCTGTAGCTCAGTTTGGCCTGTCATGCTGCATGCTAATTATCAGGATATGTTGTGGTTTACCTGCACGAACAAAGAAAACATGTCTAATGGCTCAAACTACACCGCAGCGTAATACGAGTTATTATGCTAAGTTCTTTGGTCTTTTTTTAACAGTTCTTGCTACATGTGACACGTTAGCCCGAGGCAGCGCAGGCTCTTTCGACTAGCTCTTCTCACGTTAGCTCATTAAGCCCAGAGCCACTCGTTAATGTTTACCTGCCCATTCATTATCCGATTCAGGTCAGGGCTGCAACAACAAAGAAAGGTTAGGCAGTTACCGACAAGAATGTGACCGGGTAGGGCCTTTGTGACTGTTGAGCCGACAAATACATGCACAAAAACAAATACACACCCACACTGACTTTGAATACGCTCGGTGACTAAAGCACGGTTTAGAGCTGTCCTGAGTGAAAGGGACACTATCATTCATGCTGTATTCGAGAACACATATTCTGGAAATTTCAGCCAAGCTCTGGCACTTTTGGAAGTTTGTCAATAACCGAAAGTAGGCCGCAGAGATGCCTAATGCACATACAAGTTGATTCTAGCTCATAAATCATGTTCTTGGATCAAGATTTTACTTCTCAAACAAAGGGAACCAATGGACTTTGCTAATCCAGGTATGCCTTGCATGGGTAAATCAGATTAGGCAACCTAGAATTGTACTTATTTGCTAACTGGGCAATGCAAGTCTGTCTACATTCTGGCATTGAAAATGAACACCAGTGATGGTAAAGCACAAACAACGTCTTGGTATGTACAGTTACAGGTGCAGATTATGAATTCATGAAACCTGTTTTCATGTGGTTCATTGATCTCAAAACGCATTTGCTGTAGTGCATGACTAATATTTTTTCACGTCTGTATCAGGTAACAAGTACAACTTCTATATGGATGTGTGTGTGTGAAACATGAGTCACATTATAAGACATGTAGAAGCAAGCTGAACATGTGTTTAATCTCATGTTTATGTTAATACTAGTGTAGTGTTACTAGTGTAAATACAAGTGTAATGTTGTCACATTCACGTTTCTTATGTTGCAGGGAGTTTCAACACACTTTTAGTACCACTCAATGGATATTTTCACTTTGAAAGTGCTGTGAAGAAACAATATTAGTTTGCAGAAATGTTGCCACAGGCACTTTTTCCCCCAATAATCTACAGTGGTAATTGGAGGTTATAGCTTGTTATTTCTGTTTACTCTTTTCCGTCCCTCCCAGTTGTCTTAAGCAAAAAGTTGGTTACGATTCTCCCCATGCTTATCTGTTAGATCTTTTCCAGCATCTTCCTAATTGCTGCTCAGTTAATTAATCTCACACTTGGCTGCGGTAATAACTTGACTCGTTAGACCTCTGTAAATGGTTTTCCGCTCTCAAGCGCACACACATTTAGGCTGGCTGAGTGTATGGAAGATGGTCATCTGAGTAATTTATTCGTAGGACTCCACCTCGGAGACTGTTGATTAAAAAAAAGAAACAACTGCCTGATTAGGACACATGGGTGTCTAGGTCAGTGGCGATCACACAATCATGCACTTAAGTGTTTCGCTTACAGCAAATTGACTCGCAGATTGTGACAGAAGGTATTAGCGATGGAAGTTCATTTCTAGGCAATTATGCTGGAGAAGGTTGATAGAATGGTTGACATCCAATTCTAGGGTGCCCCATATGGCCAGGGGTTTAGATGTCTCTGCTCAATTAAATAGAAGCCATTGGAGGAATAGTGTGAATGGTTTTGCGGTTGTGCGCACAACGTAGGAGGCCGGCTACTTGAAAAATCTCCAGATATAAATCAATACACAGTGCAACTGCACTGCGAAAGCAACAGTTCCAGGACCATATATACCACAATGATCCATCTCCTCGTCCTTGCTTGCCGACCCGGGTCAGCTGCAATACTTCCTGCCTGCTTCAAATTATTAACCTAGACTTTATGGGTGTCGCTTGCAGCTCTTGACCTCAGAGAAAGGAATGGTGCAGTTTCTTTCCATCGAATACCTTCCATACCATGCTATCCGTACTCCAAAACCAGGATATTATAAGTACAATCTTAGAAAAAGAACTGACTTTGCGATATTTCTGCAATATATATTGCGATATGAATATAACTGTAGTACTCTATTCGGAAGGAATTAATAATTTTGCATTGATCGGGATGATTTTGTATCTTGATCTGCAAAGTATTGTGGTAAAGAAATTCAACTCTCAAACGTAACAATCTATGCTTACCTAAAAACACGAAAAGAGATGACAGCATCTAGAATTGTCCCTCAAACCCCCAAAGCGGGTGTTTAATAGCAAAATATTTGATTCGCATGAAATCAGGTGGAAGAAAGGTAGGCCAAATCCGAGGTATATCTCCAGAGGCTGATTATGGCACAGATGCGCTGATGAAGGGCCAGGGGAGGCTCCGTCTGCCTGTCCGCCTAGCACTGTACTGTCAGGGGCTGACTAATGTATTATTCACCCTTCATTGATGTGTAACTAAAGCCAGCGGCTGGGGAGCCCGGGCCACCAATACCCCCCACAGACGGTAAGCCCCCGACAGGCTACTGAGCTCCATTGATTTATGGGTCTCAGCAGAGAGCCTGGTGAGAAGGCTGAGGGAGGGGGAGAGGAATGGAGGGAGGATTGAGTTAGTCAGGAGATGGATGTCATTTATATTCCAAAACATGCTTCTAGTATGGTGTTATGTAATATCTGCTTGCCAGTACAACAATTTTAAGTTGGATTTCCTAAACTAACCGAGAGCTAAAAATCATTTTTTCCCCATCCATCCCACTCATGAACTAATAACAATCTGTGTATCAGGAGACACGGTGCTAAAAAGACAATGATGGAGGAACTAAGAGAAATTGTCACACGAGATAATGGTGTTAAATCATCAGCAATGATGTACTCGAGATGGAAAATGCACGGCTGCTGCTGGCCGTCTGTTTGAAGTGCAGGTGACAAGGAAGGTTATAGCAATCTAGAGTCAATCATTGACTGATAAATCAAACACGGTGGCTTTAACAGTGTCTACACTGAACCAATAAATTTCTTCAATAAGACTGCGCTGGACAAGCACCGGTGTGTCGCTGTAATATAAAGTGCAACTGCACAGATAGCAAAGGTTCCACAAAGTCAATGTCTGGGAGAGCGAATTTTATACGAGAACGCCCTTCAATTTAGGAAGTACTGTACAGGTGCAAAGAGAAGCAATTGACAGGTATAGAGATAATGAGAAGTCTGGGAATTATCTGCTCTGCAGTTGATCTCTTTCACACACTTCACCACACACACATACACAAACAGAGGTCTCATAAATCCAACACACACACACAAAGATAGACGTGTCGTCATGAAGACTTGGTGGCCTCAACTCTAATTACAGGTCTGCTAACCACACCTTGACTGCCTGGAACCTACATGCGAACTTTTGGGTTTCAGGTACGTTACATCTCCTGGTGGTCTCAAAGCAAGATGAGTTCAACATGGCGTTCATCAAAAGAACCACAGGGTGTGTACTGAGCCTCAGCATAGATTACTCAGAGGAATAAGTCAACCGTACAGGAGTACTTCCATCACTGGAGGACTGACCATATGTACTGGTGACAAGCCTGTATTTACGTCTTTTCTCAGAAGAGAGATGCATGAATGGACATGTTTCCCTTAGTCTGAACTTCATAACCTGAGGACAGATACAAAGAACAGGGAGAAAAGAAAACATACTGCTCGTGATTTCATAATAGAAGTTTACGCAGCGTGCTGATGGCTAAAGATTTCCAATCACAGGATTTGGTTTTTAAAAAATATGGCAAGGAATTTATTTCTATTAATAACCACGTACACATTCTGGGACCCTCAAACTTTTAAGTTTAAGCCATCTGTCCCGGGTGGTGCCTTGACTTGAAAACACTGGGATAAGCTCCAGCATCCCCACGACCCTAGGACTAGCAGTTAGCAGAATGGATGGATGGATGTTTCTAGCTGCTGTGGTGACATGGCAGTTAACAAACATGCTACCGCATTAAATCCTGGCTCATTTCCTGTCCTTTTTGTAAGTAATCAATAAAACTGGCAAAAAGGTTTAAGATAAAAGAGTCTCTAGATATTACCCTCTTGATATGCTTAAGTCGTAAGTGTTTTCGTATTTATGACACCACAGCAGTGTCTTGATTAATTAACCAGGCACAAAGCTGCACCCAGCGTTGAACTCTATAGATTACTTTTAAGTGCTTGCCTACTTAGCTTTTTCAAACCGAGCTGTCTCAAACTGAAGTAAAGATTTATGAATAGGTAAGAGTACTGACAATCCCCCCGCTTAATTAACCAAGGAAGCAAAATCTAGTCCCCAGACATTTCGATCGCTACCTATTTTGATAGCAAGGCAGCATCAACAACCATCTCCCCTTGGCCTGCCATATTGACCGACGGCTGGCTAAATTGAATCGCTAATCATCGGCATCCTTTTAGGTCATTTCCCAGAGGACGGAACAGGGCAGAAGTGGCGATGAAGCTGTTTCGCTGTGGTGCATCTCACACCCATGATACAAATATGGCCCCTCAGTTCACCATCCCCATCTGGCCATGGGATATTTTAATTTGTTTCTAGAGCCAGCTCCATTTCACATCAATATGCTTGCTTTCACACCCCATGAGAGTTTAGGTCACATCAGCATGCTGATTTTGCTCCTGCGCTTAGTTAGAGACCTCTATCTGACTCTCGTGCAAGCAGTGTATGGGATTACAGTGTTTTTAAACCACTTTGTGCTCTCCTACCATTATTTAACGTAAGATGTCACGAGTGGGAACCTGCTCTAAGATTGTCTTAAAAGCCACGGGCAATGACACATCAAGAGATTGAACTTGTCAAATCTATCCTGACTTACATTGCTTATAGACACACCACTCAGCTCCCGTAGGATTCTGTGACAGAATAGAGTTGTAAGAACACACACACATAGACACAAATCTTATCAATGACTAGATTCAACAAAGGTTTTGTGGGTAAATAGGCCTTGTCCCTAAGCTTCTGGTCCTGTTCTGGGATTCTGGTATCATTGAAGGGGTGAGATAGCAGATAGGGAAAATAATGCCACAATTAGAATTATCTCCCTGATAAGAAACGGCCACATAAGGTGCCCCGGGAGTACAGGGAAGGGGGAGGGCCTTGAAAGAGGGTGGGAAAGTGCAGCATTGAAGTGACAGGAAAGCAGAGAGAGGGATAGTAAACAGAGTAAAGAAAGAGGTGCATTGTCTTTAGCCTCTCTGTCTGGATAAGGCCCACCTGTTGGGGGAGAGGCATCTAAACTTCCCACACTCTTTCTGAGGGTTTTTCACCAGGTTGTCATCTCTTTTACAATCGACATGCATCTAGATGCTGTTGTAGCCTTACAAATGAGTGTTCAGATGAAAAAAGGTGACAGTTTCGATCCTCCAGCTGTTGTGACAAGAGATAACTGTACTGTCTGCTACACTAGAAGGCATTTCATTTCTGCCTCGAGAGTTTCTTCATTCTGTATGCAGACTGTAACCTTCTTTCCTACAATCCCACTGTCAAGTGGACCTGATCTCGAATGCAGCCTCAAGGCCGTCATTGATTGATGCTCACTGGATTTTTCAGATTCATTAAAAACCCTTGCATATCCCTCGCCCATCAAGACTTTCTTAGACTAGCTCAGAAAAAAAGAGCGATAGGTAGAAAGACAGACCTAGAGAGAAAAGACAGAAACAATGATCTCCTCTCAGGCATAGCTAGGCCGAGCAAGTCAAATTTAAGATGCAGAGATAGATCCATGGCAGCTGTCCAAGACAGAAGATGAAAACTTACTGCTCTCTCTCTCTGTCCTGAGCTCTGCCTCAATTCCCACTGCATTCATAACCCCATCTGACCAGCTCCAGTGTATTTCCATTGTCTCTCCTCTCAGCACCTTTTCAGATGAACTGCTCAACCAATACTGTACCAAGTGCCTTTTGGAGACCGGACAATTCTCTCAGTCTTTCTTTGTCCCTTTGTTCGCACATGTCCTCATCTCTCCCGTTCAGGTTGAGGGCACTTTAATAACAGATAAGCCACTAGTCAAGGCTCGCAAGTGAATTGGGGGTGCACAGCATACCTTATATCAAGGGGTGTTCAGTCCTACTCCTGGAGATCTACATTCCTGCAGAGTTTAGTGCTATATAACATACCAGTCTGTTTCATTAATCAACCCCAACATTAAAAACTATTTATCTGAGCTAGTTGGTCTACATTTAATGGATCAATTTAAGTTCTCCAGGAGCATGACTGCCTACTTTATGTAATGGATAAGACAATTGTTATTGCATGATAAAGCCTGACAGGTTTATCAGCAGCTGGTGTATAAGAATTAGGGGTTTTATCACCTGCATGTACTTTATTCCACTAATTACATAATAGTTTATTAATTATTTAATTGAAGGCAAAGCTAATAGAACCAAAAATGGCCGACAAGCATACTGATGTATACATTGTTGGATGTGAATGTATTCACTGATGATATTATTCAAAGCACCTGAACGAGCCTGTGTTATTCATTGGTTGTTACCTCAGAATAACATACCTTGTAATGGTGCGACTGACCAATTAGAATCAAGTATTCCAGACACCCATTTAATAAAAATATATAACACCCCTAATTTTCACTAGACTTTGAGACACGACTGGAAAAGGGCAGCTCCGAGGTCGCAGCAGAAATATGTCACTTCATCTGCAGGGTTGCACTTAAGACGTGACGAGTGGCCTTTTTTCCATGGCAGTGCTGGCCTATGCCAGATACACTGGATGTTGACGGGAAGATGACTGGACAGATCCTATCTAACTCATTGGATCCTCTATCCTGCCATTCTTCTATACGTCTTAAAAAGCGGGTAATGAGAGGCTCTAGAAGGCTTGGCACATTTCAAAAGGGCAGTTGCCAGAAAGGCTAAGTGAGAAGGAAGTGTGATCGATCAAGCCTGACAACAAGCCATAAATGAATCAGTCACTGAGATTCATTGAGAATCCCTGATTGGATGGGGAATGTGACCCCGTCGAAACTGGATGTGGTGTTATAGCTGACTGAAAGAAAGATAGAGTACTGGTGAATGAAGAAAAAATATTACGTGGTCACTTAGCTAATGTTAATTAATGTATTTTCTAACATGAACTAACATCGAACAATACTTGTACATCATTTATTAATCAGAGTTAAATTAAAAATTCAATGCTTGTTAGCATTAGTTAATGCACTGTGAGTTAACTAACAATGAATGACTTTATTTTCATTAACTAACATTAACAAAGATTATTAAACACTGTAATAAATGTATTCTTCATCATTTATTCATGTTAGTAAACACATTAACTAATGGATCCTTATCGTAAAGTGCTACCAATTATGCTCATACTTACAGACACACCGTACAATATCTTCACATTCCAACAATGATGGAAATCTTGCAAAAATGTTATCAGCACAGACATTTACATGACGCTCTTGAAGGAATTCACCAAAGAAAAGCATGCTACATGCATACGTGGCGCTCGCTTTGGATTGACATGAGTCGTCTGATCCACTTTCAGCGAGTTGAATTTCAAAACACTCGCAGCACAGCTCCAGCAGACAGACTTGCGATGCCTTCGGGGACTTTTATGGCACGTAACAAACTGCTTTTCACAAGTACCTGCATTTGCACCTTGCCGAAGTGCCACTGCTCTCACCTCCGACACCAAATGGAGAGGTGACGGTTCACGTAGAGGAATTCCTGTCAAACACCAGCTCTCTTTGTGTTCCCAGCTGAAACAAATTACTCTTACAAGTGTACCATAGTAAAAAATAGTTTACACTGAAACAGCTGCTGTTGCTTCCACCCTACTGAAAAAAACATCTTAAACCAGCCTAGGCTGGTTGGCTGGTTTTAGCTGGTTGACCAGCCTGGTTTTAGAGGGGTTTTGGCCACTTCCAGGCTGGTTTCCAGCCGTTTCCAGCCTGGTCTTAGCTGGTTAGGCTGGAAAATGACCAGATAAAACCAGATAAAATTAGCTTGACCACCCTGGTTTAAGCTGGGCTCCCAACCTGGCTAGGCTGGTCAAGCTGGTTTTAGCTGGTCATCTCCCAGCCTGACCAGCTAAGACCAGGCTGGAAATGGCTGGAAACCAGCCTGGAAGTGGCCAAAACCCTTCTAAAACCAGCCTGGTTGACCAGCTAAAACCAGCCAACCAGTTTAGGCTGTTTTTTCAGTAGGGCACTCTTAAAAAAAGAAGTAATAATAAATAGCATGTTTTTTTACATGTCTGCAACCTAAAATTTTGAGACAGCTTTTCTCAACACTCAAAACCTGCTTCAATTATTATTATTATTATTATTATTATTGTTATTATTATTATTATTATTATTATTATTATTATTATTATTATTATTATTATTATTATTATTATTAATCTCAAGAACCCCTGGACTCCTGGACGGATTGTCGTACAGTATTAGCATCTTTAACTTTCTTTTTAACTGCAAAATCTTAAATGAAATGCTAAATATTATCAGAATATACATTTTAACATGTCAAAACAACATCAAATCTCTACATTTAAAAGACCTACGCCTTTTAACTCTTCCTAACATATGCCCGGCTGCAAAAATCAAACCAGTCCAAATTTATTTTGGTAGCTGTACGCATTAACAAAATGAATGGCTAAGAAAGTCTACAGATGTGTAATTGAACAGCATGTCTTAAAAGTGCAAATTCGACTCTAGATTTAACAGAAAGGCTAAAGGCCTAGTGCGCTTCTGGGCTCCGGCCCGGGGCTCCTGCTGTTTGAAGTGGAGATTAGGAGCATGTTTTAACCATCTAGAGGCCTGGTCTGCTTGGTAGCGTGAAGTTTAGAAGTCATCATTAGCCCAAACACCACCCTCCCCCCCCCCTACACACACCCTGTTCACACATGCCTGTATTGCTAATCAAAGCAGACATTTGCACCTAGCGTTAGCATTAGCCATTTCCTGCAGGGCTTGTAATATCACACATTTCCCTAAATGAACCGCCGATGATAGTGAACACAAAATCTTTACAACAATTGCAAGTTGTGCGCTAGTTCAATGCTTTTTAATACTGGATTTGTTTTGTGTTATGATGATGAATTGATATATGGAGGAAAAGCAGAACAGGCTAGTCTGGTTTAACGCTCAAAAACACTGTCCAGCAAAGGATCAAAACGCTGCCACAAAAAAAAGCCTGGAAGCTTTTCCAAACTCCCACTTGCCAAACTGCTTCACTATACTGTAACGGCTATGGCATTCTTGTAAAAATGTGTTAGTCATTTCTCAGGAGCATAGCAGGACTGCATGTGTGTGTCAGATCGCATATCTCACTTCCGTAGCTCCTGTGCGCTACTTCTGTCAATGTGCATTGTGACTATTATACATGCATACAGAACAAACTAGCATATTGTTTGTTATAACGTGACCCTGGATCACAAAGATTGCACAGGAATATTTGTGGGAAATAGTCCAAAATACATTGTATGAGTTCAAATGCTAACACTTTTGTTTACGTAACAATTCACATAATTGACTACTGGCTTATTACCTGCCTATTACTAAGATATTAACTGTTTATTAATACTTATAAAGTATCTTATTTTACATCCTAACCCTACTGATCCCTGAACCCAACTACTACCTTAATAATGATTAATAAGCAGCTAATTAGTCATTTATTAAGCTAAAAGTCTTAGTTAATGGTCTGGTAATACCATAAAATGTACATGAAAATAATTCTTTATGCCAAAAATTATTAGAGTATTAAGAAGATCGAGTTCCATGAAGACATTTTGTAAATTTCCCAACGTACGTACATCAACACTACATATTTGAGCAGTAATATGCATTGCTAAGAACTTAATTTGGACAACTTTAAGCCAATTTTCTCAACACTCAGATTCCAGATATTCAAATAGTTGCTAAATACTGTTATATCCCAGCTTGATCTCACAAGAAAACGTAAGTATTTTGTTTTGTTAGTTTAGTGGCTAATTCATACAAATTTGTACGCGTTCAGTCGTACGGATATGTACGATTTTAAAAAGGAGACATGGCACCCCTAAACCGGCACTGGGGGATGAGCAAATCCTACTAAATTGTATGAATGAGAGCGTACAAATTCATACGAATTAGCCACTACATTAAAAAGTTATGAATTGCTGTGAGATTGTGTATCTGAACAACCCATACATCAATGGAAAGCTTGTTTATTTATCTTTCTGATGTCGTATAACTCTCAATTTCCAAAAATTGACCCTCATTGTGGGTTTACATGAGTTTATAGAGTGACTAGGCATGGGATGATAACCGTTTTCAAGGTATACTGCGAATTGGAAAAGTCAAGGTTTTCAAAGCCGCCAAATTATTTTGCTATACCGTTTCTAAGGTATGTGTACGATTTTTTATTCACGTTTATTTTTTTGTTGTTGTTTTTTAGAACAAAAGTATCTCCAGCAGAAAATATCCAAAGATGCCGTTTTAAATTCAGTGTTTTAGAAACAAATGAAGACAGCAGAAGTCAATGATTCATTATTAATTATTGAGCCGGACATGTTTACCTCTCCAAAATATATGAAATGTTTCTTAAAATAAAATATATTGTGTTCAAAGAGGAAAAAAGTAGTTGTTTTTTACCCAGACATTTAAAAAGAACATATTTTAGAGCAGTGATCACAGTACCGTGAAACCATGATATTTTTATCTAAGGTTAATATACTGTCAGAATCTTATACCGGCCCATGGCTTGCAGAGACCAATCTCTGTTTTAGACATCTACAAGTACAATCCACTTCATGAAGCACATCGCAGTCACTGAGGATTTAACACATTTCAATAAACTCTTAATAAAAGTATAGTTTCAGACCAAGGAAAACTTGAATTAAATTGGCTCTGGTTATAAATCCACTGAACCCATGCGCAGGTACAGTCCAAATTTTAAAACACGTATAAATCCCTGTGGCTAAAGCAAAGTCGCTCAGATGGAAAGCAAAATGTTATTTCTCATCATGTGACTTGATTTGGGTATTCAGCACCTCCTTTTTTTCAATGGTAGCTGATATACTCGCTGCCAGCGCCACCCATCTCGCTCCTGACCAACCCAGGACATAAACCGAGCTCCGATGTCTCTTTTCCCCCTCAATCCCTCTTTCTTTCCTCTCTTTTGCTCTGGATTTCTCTCTCGCTCATTCCGCTTCAGTGGCTGCAGACAGCACCGGGGGGATTTTGGCAGTGTTCGGGCCCAGACACATTCTCTCCTCACACTGTCGTGAGTGTCAAAGACCTATTTTTTTTTCTGTAAAGGCCTTTGCGTCAGCTGCCAGGACGGCCCTTTTGAGTGGACACTCCAGAAAGAGCGAATTCTGCATTCCAGTCAGCGTCCCGTCCACTTCTTCATCAATTAACAGAGCACTTGGTTAAATATTGGCCTTCAGTGCAAGTTACTCTTCCACACATTTTTTACAGCCTCAATTTAAAAAAAGCCATATCAATGTTTGTAGGTTAGTGAAGCGGTGCACCACAGTAAGTGCGCTCATCACTGTTTTTCATTGCGTCTTTTTAAGCCCGAGTCTGAGACCCCTTTGAGCTCCTTATGAGAGTCTGAAACAAAGCCAGCAGACATCTGTTCACCCGTTCCTCTGTTTAACATATGACCTTTCAATGGCTCTCACTCAAGGCTTAAATAATAATAATAAAATGAAGTATCTTATAAATAGGACTTTTAGGAAAAGAAATAAACACAGGGTCAAAGATGAGACATCCAATGTTGGCTTTTGCATCTAATTAAATTGAGAACGTGGGTTTACATACATGGAGAGAAATGCTAGTGTTTTTTTTTATGTTTCAAATGACTATTTATGTAATAAATATGATTATTTAATCTAATATTTACTTATTGACATTGTCAGTTGGGGTCTTCTGTAAATCATGATTAAATGAATGTCAAATATAATTTTTTTTTATTTATTTATTTTTGCTATATCTGCTATTATTATTATTATTATGTTATATATAATTAGGTGTAGCAAAAAATGCTGTCTTACCCTTTACTTTTTGTCACTTTAAAATAATTTTAATAAAATAATAATTTTCATCAATTAACTTATAGCTGGCCACCAAAGCTGTAGCTCATAAATGCAGGCCCACCGTCAAACCGTGATCAGGACATGTCCCGTAAAAAAATTTGGCATTTCTTTCTGTCTTTCTTTCTTTCTTTCTTTCTTTATTTCTGTAATGAACCTTGCAATATTGACTATTTTATTACATATGCATAGCGTATAATATAGATAGATAGATAGATAGATAGATAGATAGATAGATAGATAGATAGATAGATAGATAGATAGATAGATAGATAGATAGATAGATAGATAGATAGATAGATAGAATATTTAAAACTTATTGAACACATTTTTTTTAAACTTTTTAACACGCAGTGTAGGCGAATGCGTATTGATTTTATGTGTTTTATTATTATAAACTCGCTTTACGCAAGCAATTTATTTTCCGTTTACTCTATCAGACCGAACTGTATTCATGTTTACTTTGAAAAGGGCTTTCTCTACCTAAGTGAGTTGAGAAAAGAGCCATTCAGCAGACTGCAGGCTGTGCATGGTGTGAAGAACAGATCAATGCTTTGACCTCTTTTTAAACCTTTTGACCGCAGATTTTACAGATCGATTAAGTCGCATCGATTACACAAGTCCGGCGTTGCGCTCAACAAAACAACAACAGCCTTTATTATGATTATAATTAGTATTAATATTAATAATAATAATAAATTATTATTATTATTATTATTATTATTATTATTATTATTGCTTTCATTTAAAATTAATGTTAAAATAATACACCGCTAAACAATCTTGGAAGTGTGTAAATTGCGGTGGTTGACGTGCACATATATTGTCCTTTTTACATCATGTTTTTAGTCTAAAACGTATTTTTAAGGGAAACAAAGTAATTTATTCGATGTCATATCCACTTTTTTCTTTACAAGTTTTTATTCACTATTATTCGCCATCAGAAATTTCCTTTTCAAATGGGCCTGTCCTGCGCCGTGACAAATCCTTCTTTAACGTGCTGGATTTCCATTTAGCCTCTTAGTTGGTCCAAACCATGAAAATATATCATATAAACTACACATGCTGGCCTATTACATGCCAGATTCCCCTCCAAAAAACTCACTTGAATGGTTTAATTTAGTACCTTTTTTCTAAACAGGCTAAATTAGTGTTTTGCTAACACTGCGCGTTCAGGCCTTTCTTCAAACTCGCGTTACGGCCCTTCTGCAGTGAATGTGCCCTGTAATTATTCTCTTGTTTCTCATGTTAATGCTGTTTACCCCCAAAATGAGCCTGTTATTTCGTCAATAAAGGCTATGTCTGCCTTTAAAGCGCTTGGTTTTGAGTTGCCACTTCAATGAAAGAGCAGATCTGCTCCGGAAAAAAAAGAAAACACAACAAACACATTAAGAAAAAAAGCAGAAAATGTCCTTCAGGCGCAGGACGTTTGATTTAACGACTAAAATACGGCAAATGTAGCCTATGTGAGGGCAAAGACAAACAAGAGTAATGTCGGTATTTTAGTGTATTGATTTATGAGGTCAAATGGTCTGCAGTGCTCACATTTCGCGCGGCGTACCTCAAGGCCTCCGACAAAATACGCCTTGAATTACTGTAGTTGCTTACAGTACATGAGACAAAATGTGTTTACCAAGCTCGCATGTGCTAAATAATAAGTGCAGTGGGGTAGTGGGAATTAAAACCAGGCCTAATTGCACAAGAAGAAAGAGAGAGGGATAGAGATAGAGACTCGGGGAAAAAAACGCGTATGATTTCAGAGTGACACGTAACTAATATTATACATAGGCTACAAGACATCAAAGCGGGCAGCATAAATGCATAAAACCACATTTTAATGCGTGTTGCACAGTCCTGAACCTTTTTATTTAGATTCAGTGAACACTTACAGGATTAAAAGAAAAATCTCCAGGGACTAAGAATATGACTTGTTGTCAGCTAGAAGCAATAAAATTAAATTAATAATTCTTCAGTGTTAGCGGATGATATCGTCCGTCAATCCTACACAAAACAGGCACTTAATAGCATTATTGATTATTAAATTATTCATTGCAACCCTTTTATTGAACATTAAGTATATCATTTCATTAAAATGAATGATACTTGTGTATAATTACTGCCAGTTTGATTGATTTTCGGAGAGGAGCTGGAAGAAACTAGGCCTATATAATAAAAGAGGCCCGTGTACCTTTCATAAAACATATAACCATATTTAATCTCTTGATAAGTTATCAATAAACGCGTAATAAATGCGTAAATCAATAAAGGAAGTTTATTTTAGAGAATAGAATAATAAATACATACCACGCATTTGCAGTAAGATAGACAAATAAGTATTTTTATCTAAACAAACCAATGAACCAATTATTCAATTATTCATTCTCATCACTCAATAAAACATTAAAATAAAATTTAGATAAATAAGTAAAACAATATAGCTTCGGAATTAATGAGCAATAGTGTAAATGGAGTGTATTAATCCGACAATTACCGTGTAAATAATAATACAAAAGAAAGGCAAGCTTTTTAGTCTTAACAAGAAAATAATAGTTACTAATGTTGATAAAAGCGCAACCAACTGCGCATCAATAGCAGGCTATAACTCCAATTTGATTAAATAATAAATGCAGTTTCCAAGAATCTCACCGCCAGATACACAAAAGGCAGGTCAGGGCAGCAGTACAAAAAGCAAGTGTTCACGATTTCATGCTTGTCGCCAATTGTATGGTTTAAAATAACGATACAGAAATAAATCGACGTTGTTGTTCTCCTCGAAAATCTATTAAAGCGCCCGCTCATTTTCATCTTTATTGGAGTCAAAAGGTCCCCTGCTCTAATGGGGGTCCGGACTTCGAAGAATTAATTGAATCTAAAGCCAGCTAAACTACTGATCCAAAGTAATTCTAGAATAAATAAACCTATTTTGAATAAATAACTCTCTCTCTCACACACACACACACACACAAATATACACGCAAGCACACACCAAAAAAGGCCATATAGCCTAATTGATCCGCAACATGCCTGACATAAGAGAAAATATACAAATGCGGAGCAAATAAAAGGTAAATATTGGGCAATGTATGGACTCCACATATCGCACAAACTTCTTTCTTTTTTCTTCCTTTACAAAAAATAAATAAAATAAATAGATCTTTTGAGGCATCCTGGATTTGTGTGTGAGTGACAGAGAGACTGTTGAAGTGAGACTCCCTGTAGAGACATTTCCTTAAGGAAAGACAGAAACTATTGTCTTGGACAAAGAAAATAAACAACAATTAGCAGGCAGAAGTTCTGCAGTGTAATTGCATGTGTATTGGTGTCATTCAATGGCCGGACCCATTCCCAAGTGCCTTTAAAGAAATATCGGACCATGCGCGTGTTTCAGCATTAATTAAAATGCGTATTTACATTTTTTAAAATATAGTTATAATTTACGGCATCTAAAGCGCAACATAAACTACATAAACGCGCATCAATTTGCCTCCCAGACTCTCCGGACAGAGTTGAAAAGCTCTGCGCTTTATTTAATAGGCTCTCTTACCTTCAACAGCCGAGGACAGAGGCAGCAAAAAGCCGCATAAAAACAGCAAATAATCCATTGTCATAAACCAGAGACTTCGGACATGAAAGTGGAGCTCCGGGGGGAGATTGTAAAATCCTTCAGACCCTCAGTTCAGCTTCTTTCTCCAACTTCAGACGTCTTCTGCTCAGCTCTGTTTCCATAAACCGCAATCCTCTGAAACGCGCCGATAATTTCAGCAGAGTTTATGTAATCCCAATGTGCAAAAGATATCTAATAAAGCAGCGCTGAAAGAGGTTTAAAACTCATCCACCTGGTATAAATGCTCCATGCATGGGTATTTTTTCTTTCTTTCCTTTTTCATCAGTGGAGAGAACATGCGTGTCCGTTTATAGATGTTGCACGGTGAATATCCCTATACGGAGAGCAGTTGTTTAAATGTCCAATCCTCCTCAAATGTCATTCTGGTGTAGTCCGGTTATAAAGCGCATCCAGTAAAATCACCTTATAGCCGCTTTACGCGTAAAATCCCTGAGCGCGATCCTCTGCTGTTTCTCTGCCTTTCCATGTGCGCTGGAATGAAGATCTGCGGCTCTGAAATCAAGGAAAGGGTGAAAGAGGGAGAGAGAGAAAGGCGGTGGGGGCGGAGTTACGCTCAGAATCAGCTGTCAGTCATCATGTGGCTCCGCCCACTATGTAATCCGGCGTGTTTGGCGGGATGAGAGCGCCACTCGGCGGGAATAAAAGCTAGCATGTTTTCCGTCTTTCTCTTTTTTTTGAAAACGAACCTAATAATATGTTGTTTTACGAACATGTTATGTTACAGTGTGTACATTATAATAATTATAACACTAATTGCGTTTTCACAACTGCCTATAATTGAGAGGTTTTCCACAGAATGGGCTAATTAGCCTGCGAAGTACAGTAAGTAAAACTTGTTTTGCTTAATACTTACACACATAATTATACTGCTAAATGAGCACTGTGATCTTTTATTAGCAGTAGTAATAGTTTGCTTTAATGGTTCTTGAATTATAGAGAGTAGTTTTGAAGCAGGATAAGGGAATTGTTGAAGGTTTAGCAAATTGGAGAAACACTTCAGATGTGCCACATTAATCTGCCTTTTTTGTCAGAAGTGTGTTATAATTTATATTAAACTAATCACACTTTGTTAAAAAAATTCAACATTAAATAATATATAACATTATATGCTGTATTTTTCAGAAGCAAATTTAGACTTCAGAAATCAAATACAATATGTTGTTTTGTACATCTTGGTCTTGTTTTTGTAACACTTTTTTGTTTTTATTATGAAAGAAAGAACATTTAGATGTATGAACAGTATGAACAAAGAGACAAAAGGGGTTACATAAATAAAATTCCAGCAAAATAGACACGTTTAAATGATTTACACCAAGAAAGAGTTTTACATGAATAACACTTGTTAGAGGTTTTTGTTTTATATGAATAACAATTGTTAGAGGTTTTTTTTAAGGAGTTCACATATAAATCAAAGTCATTTCTGAAAATAAAAAGTAAGGGTGTTTCTTTGAAAATGTACATTTATGAATGTAAAATTTAGCCAAAAATAAATAAATAAATTAATTAATAATAAATTTACAATGAGAAGGATCTGCATTCAGAGAGTGACCAAAAAAAATAAAATTTTGGGGAAAACACAAAAGCTTGGAAATAAGTATTGTTTAATGAAATTGGAAAAGTTAACCCATAACACGTTACAGTAAGTGCACTCCCAAAATAAATGATTTGGTGTTTCATCATACTGAGTACAAAATGAGCATTTAGGGGAAATATTGTTATTACATTTAGCTAGTTTAGGTATTTATTAGGTAGAAATAATGAACGATTTCGATTAAGACCAGGAATGTTTTTCCAAAGAAGCCAAAACTGTTCCCAATCTATGTCACTAAGTATATTAACCGATGCAAACAGGTAAAGAGATCCGAGAACTATCTAAGTGCATATCTTTGTTTGACATAGAACTGAGAAGAGTTTGGTCAACAAAAAGGTGTTGTCAAAAATAAAAGAATCTAAAGGAAACTTTAGGGCCAGACTTGACTAAAGGTATAACACAATCAGGGATTGCACCAAAAACAATGGCATATTCTTTGGGGTGAGTGTGTGTCACACCTTATTTATGTCCTCATTGCCCCCTCTTCGGCTTTTATGAATGTCATGTAAAAGTAGTGAATTAAACAAATATTGAGGCTAAATGGAACAAATATAGGAACTAAATTTTGAAGTTTATTTACTTGTATTGTAACTTTAGGTTTAAATTATACATTACATGCTAAACTTTACATGAAAACAAATGAGGTAATCTGTATTTAAAATGACCATGATTAAACATCCCTTAAAGTTTTCATAATTTTGAAGAATTAAAAATGGATTTTTTGTTAACTTTAGATTATTTGTAATGTTACCTAGCAAATGCCTCACTTTCTTAGATTCAGCTTATTAACAAAGCTGCTTGTATTTTATGTACACTGGCCAAAATCACACATTGTCCAACTGATTTAAATTAAATTGAACTGAATTGTTTATAATCTAACAATTATATTACACAGTACATTAAGGGAGATTTCTTTTACATATAGACTTATCCACTAACAGCTCTAAATATTGAAGGTGGATATGGGTGAAAATAAAGTGAGATTTAATTGATCCAAAGCCAGCCGAAATAACCCTGAAATGATCATAAATGCTGCCTTTGGAGTTTTTGTTCCACCAGAGTTCAGATAAGTGTGGTCTAGTATTTCTGGAAGACTGTATGGGAGAGCATTGCTTTTTTAATGAAGGCATGCATTGATATCTCTGTGCTAGTGAGGAAAACTGAGGCAATGATAGGGAATTTAAAAGAAAACGTTAGTCTCATAGTACTTTTTTATTATTGTTGTGGTGCAAGGTCTATATATAACGTATTTAATATAATTAGTAATTAATATAATATATTTAAGCATGGCATTAATTCTCCTGAGAATATTATAAATTAATATGTCTGTGAACTGTATGTATAAGATCTTAATGTAAACTCGGACCCAATACCAAGCCTTGATTCACCCCAAATGTTCTATTTAGTTTTCGCTGACCGCCGATTGCCAATACAAGCAAACGTTTCATATTTCAGATCAAATTTAGATATTTCAACTGTGCTTGAGAAGTCAAGCGCTTCAGGAGACTGGCGTGATGTTATGTTTGGCACTGCTAGTAGCTAAATCTATATTTATAATCTTAACATACTGACGTCATCAATTACTTCAACTAAAGGCGTATCATTTTTACTTTGCTTACTGAAGCCGAATGATTAATAAAAGACATAAATCAGATTACATTTATACTGTATTAACTGAAACTGTATGTTTATTCTGTATTAATAGTGTTATTTTAACAATGTAATAAGGCAAAAAAGGTGTTTGACCTGATATTAATGTACTGTTAGTGAGAGTATGGAGTGCATTTCCACATTTCTATCATATGTTTATTATTTATGAAGCTGCTTTTACTCGGTGTGAAGGCACGAGTGAGATTTGATTTATTATGTAGGCAGCGCTTTAATGAAATCGCATGTGCGATCTGAAAGAAGGCTGGGTCATGAGAACAAGGATTAGCCGCACACTGAGAAAGTCTTTTAATAAGAATGTTTGTGAAACGAACAAAAAAAAAAAAAGCATGTGTGCGACGCCATAAATAAGAGGTCGAGCTAAAACCCTGACCAAAACTCCAGGGTCTATTTTGCATGAACGGAAAATCCAAGTTAATAAACCGACTGGCTGGTTGCCTTTTAGTTCTGTGTTGTTTTGCAGAACTTTTATTACTTGGTTATTTGTCATTATACGTGAACTGTTTTAAAAAGGTTAAATGTGATTTGAATTCTAGTTTTCATTGAGGACTTTTTCTATTTTATTGTCCCTGTGAATGGTAATAACCATTCTGCGTGTTTTATAAAAGGTCAAAAAGTCTGTTTTTAGTCATACAGCAAGATTTCTTAATACATTTTTACTTGTTGGATGTCCGTGGAGTGCTATGAAGGAAAAAAAAAGGACAGACTATGCACCTGGCATTCATTACAAGCTCAATAAGTAAAGTGGCAGACATTTTATTGCCATGCGGACATATGGAAATTTCTCAAACTTACACCCGTTCCCTTTCCACTACTGGCCTGCTCAACGCCACTGCTAACTTTGATGCCGGACTAACAAACACTAGCGCAAAAGCAATGCGGACGTGAGCATAATGTTTAATCTGAGCAAATGCAGAGAGAAAACAAACATCTGAAGATTAAATACAGGTTCTTCCTCTTCTATGACAATAATTTGGCATAATCAGATCCTTAAACTATATTATTATATATAAAATCTGAGTTCTTCCAAAGTTCATTTTCCTTCTGCTTAGTCTCTTATTTATCAGAGGTCACCACAGTGAAATGAACCACCAACTATTCCAGCATATGTTTTACGCAGCGGATGCTCTTCCAGCCACAACCCAGTACTGGGAAACACCCATGCACTTTCACATTCACACTCATACGGCCAATTTAGTTCATCCAATTCACTTATCGTGCATGTCTTTGAACTGTGGGGGAAACCGGAGCACCGGCACGAAACCCACGCCAACACAGGGAGAACATGCAAACTCCACACAGAAATGACAACTGACCCAGCCGGGATTTGAACCAGCGACCTTAAGGTGTGAGGTGACAGTACTAACCACTGAGCCACCGTGCCGCCTTCTTCCAACGTTACTACCTGAAAATATTATAATTTTAACACGTGTAGCTATATCTTAAGTGTAACTGTACAATACATTATATAATCCTCATGAAGATATTATAGGATATTTTTTGATTGGAGGTAAGGGCTAAGGATTAAGAGGACCCAGTACACAGCCCTGTATGTTCCGTTATTAGTTTTAAATAAAACTACACTGTAAAAATATCCTTAAATTAGCCAGGTTTTCCATATTTTGTGATTCGTGTTTTTATTTTTCTCCATTTATTTAATCTTTTGAATTGCATTATAGGAGCTTCATCTTTCCTTCAATGACTTTTAACCTTGAGAAGTAAAAAAAAGTGACTTTTATGAACAATTTTAATAGTTTGCAGTGCTATATTGTCTAGGTTGGTGTTGTATATTACGCCACAAAACCCTGTAATAAACTGCCAGCACATTTTCAGTTACTTAACCCACTTATTTCTCTACATATTATTTCTTATATACTTTATTATTATTTCAAACGACTAAAATGTCAATAAAAGTCATGTTGTTAAACTGCAGAGTTGAATTTTCAACATCAAAAGTCGACAGAGCACAGATCAACATCCCATAATGCAAATCACAACCGTAAATAAACTAAAACACTTGTGAATCACAAAATATGGGAACTAATAATTAACAAAAATGTTTTACAGTGTAGTTATTTAGAGAGGCGATTATGAATACAAGGGAAAAAAGACATTTGCATTAGCCCCATTGACCTAAACCACCTTATTTTAAACTTTAGAAAATTGTAATTTAAGATTCATTTGGTAAATAAAACCAAAGTTGTTCAAAATAGGATAAGTGGTGTGTTTATTAAACGCGGTTATTAAGGTAAAACTTTAGTTTAGGTCACAATTCACAATATTAACAAATCAATAACTAACACTAGTAGATTAATAAGCTAGTAATTAGCTTTTTGTTAGTAGTTAGTAACGTAGAAATTGTGTTTAGGTGTTGGGTAGGATTAGAGATGCAGAAAAGGATCATACTTTATAACTACTAACGAACAGTTAGTGTCCTAATAATAAGCAGGTAATAAGTAGGGCCAAACAGAATCTGCAGAGATTTTTTTGCTATTTCAGCACCGAATTTAGTATCATAACAAAAAATTTAATATATGTAATAAAAAATACTTTTTTTTTAGCTTTTATTTAATGTTTACAATACAAATTTAATTAGATCCACTTATTTGGTAAACAAAGCAAGTCTCTCATATGATTTATCAACAGAAAGACAGAAAATATTACTGTATAAATTATATTGTAAAAAAAAAAAAACATGGACATTTTCATATTAGTCAATAATATTATTGAAATAAATAAAAAAAACTGAATAAATATAATTATACACACATCTACACTAGTAAATATACAGACTCAATGATGGGCTAAAATCTGCAGATTTCTGCACGCGCAGATTTTGTGTGGGCCTAAAGTCAGTAATCAATAGCATGAATCGTGACCTAAACTACAGTGTTACCGTTATTATAAACTATATTATATAATACTTGTGAGAACATTAAGAGAATGATGTAGTTATATTGTTTGTATTGTTAAGGGCCCAGTATAGAGCCTTGCTGCACGCCAATGTGATGTGTGAGTGCTGATTGCTAATAAAAGCAAAAGCTCATTATAAATGTCACCTTAGTTTAATTCAAGCTAATAATAAATAAATAAATAAATAAATATATATATATATATATATATATATATATATATATATATATATATATATATATATATATATATATATATATATATATATATATATACAGATGGGAAAATAAGCATTGATGCACTGAAAAATCTTTCAAGCAGTACTTCATTCAAGTTATCTTTCATTTCAGTTCAATATTATTTGTTTTATTTCTCAAGTAATATATTTTAAGTTCCAAACATAGTTAAATATAAATGTTTTTAATTAAGAGCTCAACTAAGAAATGTTTGTTTTGACCATTGTACAATTTTAAGGTTATTTACACTGGCCAGTGCATGCGTATCCAACAGAAGCTCTATATGATTTGTACTTTCATGGACTTAAAAAAAATAATAACTGTTTAAGGCAAATGATTTATTTTTCATTGGCTCAAGTGATCAAATTTAGATGTGAAACCATTACCCTAGATTTTTTTAATTGAATGAATGAACGTTTTATGCGAATATGTCTTTTGATTAAAGATGTATCTTCTCGTTTAGAACAAAAAGAGAATTTAAACCGATTTGACTTTCTTCAACAAGACACATATGCTTTGTACCATTTTATATAAAATTGTTTTCATGGAGATAGAAAATACTGTTTAAGGCAAATTCTTTATTTTTCATTGGGTCAAGTGCAAAAATTTAGATGTGAATCATTACCATCATTTTGTTTTTAATTTGATGAATAAAAGCTTTTTTCCAGTGTGGGAATGATATTTCTGAAGGAGCTGTTGACATGGAATTATATATTTTTTTGAAGCAGCTCATATTAATTTATAGTGACGAAGGGCAGAGGGTTGCTGAAGAACTACTGAGAGATTTCAGCTGCTGTCTGGGCTTTCACTGCCTTTCTACACCTTCCTTTCTTCATGTGTTCAATACTTTTTCTCTGCGTCAGTACATTTTATTACACATAACTTCATTTGTAAACTAATTAGGTTCGTTTTCTTTGCATATATGGATATCTTTGGTTGTTACCAACATCCGGTAAAAATTTCAGGTCAACAGCACCTTTAGGAATATGTTGTATGAGTAAAATGGTGACATGTTCAATACTTATTTCCCCAGCTGTATATATATTTATTATTAAAAATAACAAATTACTGTCCAAACAACATGTGTTTAGTTTATTTGCAATAAACTATGAAGCATATGAGCATACTATTATACTTTTCAGAACAAAGACCCTGTTATAGTATAAGTTACTGTCTGTAGAAATGTTGTTTACGTCATTGCTCAGGCATCTAGGTTTAGAGGCGACGTGCTAATTAGCATCTCAGCACCTCCAGAAAACCCCCCTTAATCAATGCCGTCACACATGCTTCTATCTGCTTAACTGTACTGATCTCAGTTTTGTTCTTTAACACACACACACACACCTGACATGTGTGGACTGCATGACGGGTTTCAGCCTTTTAAAGTCCAGCTTTTGGAAATGTTTTGTCTCTCAGAACAAAACCTAATTGCTGTGCCACAGAGAGCAAGATCTGCCTCTGCCAACACACAACAATGAGACATTTCTCAGAAATCAACACTTCAATTCAGGATTCTGATTCGTGCCAAATGTTGTACTAAAAGTCACATTGGACGCATAATACTATACAATTAATTATATACAAAATAAATAAATAAATATAATAATAATAATAATAATAATAATAATAACTATTATTATTATTATTATTATTATTATTATTATTATTATTATTATTATTATTATAATAAGTTATTTACACAGTGACCTAAAAATGTACAAACAAATACGTAAGCTGTACATAATATAATATAATATAATATAATATAATATAATATAATATAATATAATATAATATAATATAATATAATATAATATAATATAATATAATATATATTTATTTATTTCTATTTACAATCAATTGTGATAAAAATAAAATACATATTTTCACGTTAAAAATTATTATTAACTATTATATTTAAATAATATAAAATTAAAAATGAGTCAAAAATAATATATATACAAATAAAATTTCTATTATAATACATAATTCATGATAACAAATGTGTAATGATATATGTTTTTCAGGGTATTTAAACAATCGAAGAGCTGGATATGTAGAAAATATCTATATATGTCTTTGAGAACATTTAGGATATTATTCAACTATATTATATAACATTGAAATATTATTGACAAAACAACAACAGCAAGAATAATTTTTATTTATTTATTCATTCATTGTTACTGGGCTTTCAGATTGTATTTATTAGTTTGTTTATTTATTTATTGTCTGGGCTTTCAGATTGAATTTATTTGTTCATTTTTTTTATTTATTTATTTGTTGTTTTTAGGGCTTTCAGATTTGATTTGTTCATTTGAACATTCATTTATGGGGCTTTCAGTTTGTATTTATTTATTTGTTTGTTTGTTTATTTATTTGTTGATTCAGGGCTTTCCGATATCATTTGTTTATTTATTCATGCATTCATTCATTCATTCATTCATTCATTCATTCATTTTCTTTTCGGCTTAGTCCCTTTATTAATCTGGGGTCGCCACAGCGGAATGAACCGCCAACTTATCCAGAATTAGTTTTTATTTGTTTTTTTACGCAGCGGATGCCCTTTCTTATTTTTTCATTTATTTATTTATTTATTTATTTATTTATTTATTTATTTATTTATTTATTTATTTATTCATCGTCTCTGGGCTTTCAAATTGTATTTATTTATTTGTTGTTTTAGGGCTTTCAAATTTCATTAATTAATTCATTCATTCATTCATTCATTCATTCATTTATTTATTTATTTATTGTCTGGGCTTTTAGATTGTATTTATTTATTTGTTTGTTTGTTTATTTATTTATTTGTTGTTGTTTCAGGGCTTTCAGATTTCTTTCATTTATTTATTCATTCGTTTACTTATTTAATTATTGTCTGGGCTTTTTTCAGGTTGTATTTATTTATTTATTTGTTTGTTTATTTATTTATTTATTTGTTGTTGTTTCAAGGCTTTCAGAAATTCCCTTCATTAATTAATTCATTTATTCATTAATTAATTAATTCATTCATTCATTCATTTATTTATTGTCTGGGCTTTCAGATTGTATTTATTTAATTATTTATTTATTTGCTTATTTATTTATTTGTTGTTGTTTCAGGGCTTTCAGGAATTCCCTTTATTCATTCATTCATTCATTCATTCATTCATCTGTTTATTGTCTGGGCTTTCAGATTGTATTTATTTAATTATTTATTTATTTGCTTATTTATTTATTTGTTGTTGTTTCAGGGCTTTCAGGAATTCCCTTTATTCATTCATTCATTCATTCATCTGTTTATTGTCTGGGCTTTCAGATTGTATTTATTTGTTTGTTTATTTATTTATTTGTTGTTGTTTTGGGGCTTTCAGGAATTCCTTTTATTCATTCATTCATTCATTCATCTATTTATTGTCTGGGCCTTCAGATTGTATTTATTTATTTATTTATTTGCTTATTTATTTATTTGTTATTTCGGGGCTTTCAGATTTCATTCATTCATTCATGCATTGTCTCTGGGCTTTCAGATTGTATTATTTGTTTGTTTGTTTATTTATTTATTTTTATTAATTGTCTCTGGGCTTTCAGATTGTATTTCTTTATTTGTTTGTTTGTTTGTTTGTTGTTTCGGGGCTGTCCGATTTTATTTTTTTATTCATTTTGTTTTATCCTATGGCAAATATCTCTAAAATCCTAATTAGTGAATGACGAATCTCTACTCAGCCCCATGGAGAGGCCATATATAAACCCAAAATGTCGTCCTTCTAGATGCCCTCCAGTCTGACGGTGTTACCAGCGATAAACCAGTAACTATTAACCACACACAGGTCAATGTCAGAGGAGCGACAGCGGCTCACTTTCATTTCCAAATGCATTTCCTATATAGGAGCTGTGTGTTATTACAGGATTGAGGTGATGCAGAGGTCAGGAGAGTTGATAAGTTTCTCATCCAGAAAAGTCCATTACATATAAGCGTATTAAAAGCCCATCTGTCATCATCTCGCTTTATGTTTTCAACATAACAGTGGAGAAAACACTACCAGTCAAAGTTTAGGATTAGGATGATCATTTTTAGATGTGTTTTTCTAATCTGCTTACATTGCCAAAAAATATACTCTGAAGAATAGAAGAATATTTGTAAAAAACAAACAAAAATAAAATAGTAAATTGTTCCAGCTAAAAGAATTTTGTTTTTCCTCAAGGTACAATTTATCTGCTTCAATTATTTGGTTTTACGTTAAAAGTTTAATTAAATTGAATTTTGAATTGCGAATTCAAAATATTTTTTTATTTTATTTTAATATAATTATTTACTTATTTAGTTTAATTTAAAATGTAATTTTCTCTGAATTGAAAATTTGTTACACAAAGTAAAAATATTGGTTAATATGAGTCCAATAATAATAATTTATTCATTTATTAAATTATTTAATAATAAAATAATAACTTATTTTTACTTTGGTACAATATATAGTCAGAATTATCAGCCCCCCATTGATTTTTTTCTTTTTCAAATATTTCCCAAATGATGTTTAACAGAGCAAGGAAATGTTCACAGTATGTCTGATAATATTTTTTCTTCTGAAAGTCTTTTTTGTTTTATTTTGGCTAGAATAAAAGCAGTTAATTAAAAAAAAAACATTTAAAGGTCAATATTAAGCTTTAAGCTATTTACCTTTAAGCTATATTTTTTTAATGATAGTCTACAGAACAAACCACAATTATACAATAACTTGCCTAATTACCCTAACCTGCCTAGTTAACCTAATTACCCTAGTTCAGCCTTTAAATGTCACTTTAAGCTGTATAGAAGTGTCTTGAAGAATATCTAGTCTAATACTATTTACTGTCATTATGGCAAAGATAAAACAAATCAGTTATTAGAGATGAGTTATTAAAACTGTTATGATTAAAAATGTGTTGAAAAAATCTGCTCTCAGTTAAACAGAAATTAAGGGAAAAAATAAACAGTTTATTTATCTAATAAACTATAAGCATAATTTATATTATTATTCATTAATTTTCTTTTCGGCTTAGTCCATTTATTAATCTGGGGTCGCCACAGCAGAATGACTGTGACCAACTTATACACACACTCATTCAAACGCATACACTTCGGACAATTTTAGCTCACCCAATTCACCTATACTGCATGTCTTTGGACTTGTGGCGGAAACTGGAGCACCCGGAGGAAACCCACGCGAACGCAGGTAGAACATGTCAAACTCCACACAGAAATGCCACCTGACCCAGCTGAGGCTCGAACCAGCGACCTTCTTGCTGTGAGGCAACATCGCTACCTACTGCGTCACTGCGTCGCCTATATTATTGTTATAATGATTTTTATTATTATTAAAATCGACAGTGTAGTTTAAATAAATGCAGCTCCCTTCACTGTATAAAACATATCTCGTATTTCAGAGCCATCTCCCGCCACCCTCCCGTTTTGTTATTTCTCCCGGAAAATCCTGTAATTTCACCCCACCCCCGGTCCTCAGCTTTTTGATACAGTCTGTAACACCCCCGGGTCACCAACATTGGTATCTCAATAGTATCTGATCACAGCGGCCGCCTGAAACCCAGTTCATAGTACAGTTACTAACACCACAGTGCAGTTACTACCCGATTCTCAACTGTGTTATTCAGACAAGCACACACCGCCACCCCCTAACCTCCCCCTAACTCAGTCTCCCAGAATTTCAGAGACAAATGTTGACAGGTATGGTATAAAATGATGACAAAAAGTTATAACACAATTTTTAAATTTATTAATTGAAGTCAATAAGACATTAACAAAAAAAATTCAAGTTAATAGTTTTCGTCAGTTTGATTGACGTAAGTTGAGATGACTAGAAAAGTTCATTGATTAAAGTTATATATTTATATATAAATTTGATAGTTTTTATTATTTTATAGAGTAGAATTTCTTTTAAAATCATTCAAAATCCCAGACATTTTCTCCGCGAGTGTCTCAGAGCTCTCTTTAGCGCTCAGCGAACTCCAGAAATCCGCGTTGCTCTGGTTTAAATTAGCGTCATGCTACTTCAAACATGCTCCCTCACGGCCGGGCAGCGGGCGATCAAACCACCCGTATTTCTGATAATGCAAACCAGAGTCGCTGGTCATGTTTTGAGGGCGATTTTTTACCAAAAAACGCCCTCTGTTGATGGACGGATACATGCATTCAGTAAGAAGAAGAAGATGAAATCCCGACACGACAAAACCTCCACACACTCCGTCATTGTTCTCTGTCTGTGAGTGTCGGAGTGTTTTTTGAGGTGCTCATTAATCTTGATTTAGATCCCTTCATAGTGAACACCTGGAGGGATTGAGCAATGCTTATAAACGCGGCCCAAATGCAGATAAAGTTCATCACTGATGCAAAAACTAAATAAATGAATGAAGAGTTTAAAGTGCTAGAAAAATCCAGCTTGATAAATAGAAAGAGAGAGAAAGAGAGATATTAAGGAGCAGAGCTATACATCTTCACCAGTTGTTTTATTTATTTAGTCTATTTATTTGTTTGTTTGTTTAGTTTTATTTATTTTACTTCCTTTTATTTACTTGTATTTATTTAATTTTATTAATTTATTTGTTTGTTTGTTTGTTTGTTTCTAGGTTTTTTAGATTTTATTGACATATTTATTTGTTTACTTTGATTTATTTTAATTACCTTTATTTACATTTATTTATTTATTTGTATGTATTTATTTGTTTGTTAGTTTACTTGTATTTATTTTACTTACTTTTATTTACTTATATTTATTAACTTTTTTAGCTAATTGCTTTAAAAACATGTTTACCCACTTTTTTAAAGTAAAGTTAACTAATCGCTTTAAAAAGTGAGTAAACCTGTTGCTTTTAAAGTAAAGTCAACTAATCGCTTTAAAAGCAACAGGTTTACTCACTTATATCAAGTTAAGTCAACTAATCACTTTTAAAAGCAACAGGTTTACTCACTTTTCTTTAAGTAAAGTCAACTAATTGCTTTAAAAGCATCAGGTTAATTCACTTTACTTTAAGTAAAGTCAACTGATCGGTTTAAAAGCAACAGGTTCACTCACTTATATCAAGTAAAGTCAACTAATTGCTTCAAAAGCAACATGTTTATTCATTTTTTCTTTAAGTAAAGTCAACTAATCGCTTTAAAAGCAACAGGTTTACTAATTTTCTAAGTACACTGCAAAACCCAACAGTCAACTTTATCTTATGAAATGAGTGTAGTTAACTCAAAATTTACTAAAAGTTAATTCTGCTCATTTGAAAAGAGTTTTGCATTCAGTGTTGAAGGTAATGACTTTATTTAATTACCTCATTACTTCAACTTAAATGAAGTTCACAGTACTTATATAGATTAGTTTTTCTTTAACTCAAATGGTTTGAGTTGCCTTTACTTATTGGGTTTTAGAGTACTCAGTTGGCTTGTGTTCTCTTCATTTATTGGGTTTTACTGTGCTCAAATTGCTTTGTTTACTCAATTGTATTAAGTTTACAGTACTCATTAGGATTGGTTTTAGACTTAAATGGATTTACTCACTTAAAAGGTTTACTCAGATTTTAAATATAAAGTCAACTAATCACTTTAAAAGCAACAGATTTCTCACATTTTTAAGTAAAGTCAACTAATCGCTTTAAAAGCAACAGGTTTACTCACATTTTTAAGTAAAGTCAACTAATCACTTTAAAAGCAACAGGTTTACTCACTTTTTTAAAGTAAAGTCAACTAATCGCTTTAAAAGCAACAGGTTTACTCACATTTTTAAGTAAAGTCAACTAATCGCTTTAAAAGCAACAGGTTTACTCACATTTTTAAGTAAAGTCAACTAATCGCTTTAAAAGCAACAGGTTTACTCTCTTTTTAAAGTAAAGTCAACTAATTGCTTTAGAGGCAAAAGGTACTCCTAAGTCAACTAATCGCTTTTAACATAGTAAAAACACAATACAATTTATTTGCTCCAATAAGAATGCATTTGCTTTAAAAAAGTGGAAAATAAAATACACAAAAAAACTAAAAACAGTCTGTCAAAAATTACAGGTGTTTTATTTTCTAAGCAGAGTTTCTTCGTTTGCAGATTAAATTTGAAAGCTGTATATGAATGATTACTTTTTATTAATTTGATTGTCTGATTAACAAAATGTTCTCTAATTAAAGAATCCAAGCTCAAACACACAACCATGAAATGTGTGTATTTTACAGCAATTCAACATGCCATTGTTTGACTTGTGTGTTTATTACCCGACAGATAAATGTACAACACATGTAATCATTTTACTTACAATATTAATATTGTAGTTAATGTTTAAAAATTACTTACAATACTTTCCCCCCTGTCCTCTGGCAAACAAGATATAAATTAATTTTAAATTAAGCAATGATTAAAGGAAGACAGGGCTTTCATTCACTTTAACATCTTAAGTTTGCGTCTTGGGAAAAGTGATGAAATCCTTTGAAATAAGTAATACGTGACTAGAATACAGTGACAGAAATCACACAGAACGGAAGAAAACTGATATAATATCCTGAGATACATATAATGTGTGAATGCAATGGGTATGGACATCATGTATGTTATAACATGAATG